>NC_042979.1:45352352-45562352 GCF_901001165.1 Salmo trutta
TGACATTTCACATTCTTAAAATAAAGTGGTGATCCTAACTGACCTAAGACAGGGAATTTTTACTAGGATTAAATGTCAGGAATTGTGAAAAACTGAGTTTAAATGTATTTGGCTAAGGTGTACGTGAACTTCCGACTTCAACTGTAGGTAGTAGAGTAGCCCTTTGATTAGCTGTTCAGAAGTCTTATGGCTTGGGGGTAGAAGCTGTTAAGAAGCCTTTTGGTCCTAGACTTGGCGCTCCGGGATCGCTTGCTGTGCGGTAGCAGAGAGAACAGTCCATGACTAGGGTGGCCGGAGTCTTTTACAATTTTGATTCCTGTTGGGGCATTAATAGATTAATAGAAATGTATACACGAATGAGTGGAAGTCCCTTTGGATAAAAGTGTCTGTTAAATTGCGTATATTAGCTGAAAATACCATACTCGTCATTGCTCAGGTTTTTTAGCTCATCGAGGGTCTTTTAGCGCATGGAATAACGTCACCCATGGTGGCATAATCTGATTTATTTTACTGATATCATCCCCATTGTTCCTCCAGGACTCCATGCATGAGAAGATGCAGTGTTGCACACCGGTGTCGCAGCAGGAGTGTCTACAGAATGAGAGCGCCTTCCTGAGTGACTTCCTGTGCTCAGGCGCTGCGTCTAGACAGATGGCCACTATAGAGTGCTTCCAGCAGGTGGCCAGGTTACGCATGTGTCTGGATATGGCTGGGAATCTATTGGTAGACAAACAACGGTTGGGTGCCACAGGTACTTAATTCAATTTTTCCCCAAAATGATACATGACCATAGCGATTAATAACAAATACTGTGTATATAGTAGGGGTTTTTTGTAACCGGTTATTCCAAAAGTTATTTATTGTCTCCAGGTTTAATGTCTACACTGGTTTAATGTATTCTAGCTACATATATTACTGTCTACAGTATCATTTTATATATATAAAAAATATATATATATATATATAAGCACCAGCTATCAGAGCAGCTCCCAGATCACTGCACCTGTACATAGCCCATCTATAATTTAGCCCAAACTACTACCTCTTCCCCTACTGTATTTATTTATTTTATTATTTTGCTCCTTTGCACCATATTATTTATATTTTAACTTTGAACTTTCTTCAAATTATAAATCTACCATTCCAGTGTTTTACTTGCTATACTTTATTTACTTTGCCACCATGGCCTTTTTTGCCTTTACCTCCCTTATCTCACCTCATTTGCTCACATTGTATATAGTCTTATTTTTGTCTACTGTATCATTGATTGTATGTTGTTTTACTCCTTGTGTAACTCTGTGTTTTTGTATGTTGTCGAACTGCTTTGCTTTATCTTGGCCAGGTCGCAATTATAAATGAGAACTTGTTCTCAACTTGCCTACCTGGTTAAATAAAGGTGAAATAAAAAATATATATATTACCTTCATTTAACTAGGCAAGTCAGTTAAGAACAAATTCTTATTTACAATCACGGCCTAGGAACACTGGGTTAACTGCCTTGTGCAGGGGCAGAACGACAGATTTTTACCTTGTCAGCTCGGGGATTCGATCCAGCAACCTTTCGGTTACTGGCCCAACGCTCTAACCACCAACGCCCTAACCACCAACGCCCTAACCACCAACGCCCTAACCACCAACGCCCTAACCACCAACGCCCTAACCACCACCAACGCCCTAACCACCAACGCCCTAACCACCACCAACGCCCTAACCACCACCAACGCCCTAACCACCACCAACGCCCTAACCACCACCAACGCCCTAACCACCACCAACGCCCTGACCACCACCAACGCCCTGACCACCACCAACGCCCTGACCACCACCAACGCCCTGACCACCACCAACGCCCTGACCACCACCAACGCCCTGACCACCAACGCCCTGACCACCAACGCCCTGACCAACAACGCCCTAACCACCAACGCCCTAACCACTAGGCTACCCTGTCGATCTGTCCCTTGATGAGCCCTTGTCTACGTGGTACTCATAGATAAAGGGGGCACACAGATAAAGTCTAAAATAACTTAAGTAGAAATTCCTAAGGTTTCCATACATTTCCAAAATGACCTGGTAATTACCTACTTATTTCTAAAATCATTGGGAATATAGGGTTATGCAACCCTATCTAGATTAAGTTTAAAAAAAAGGTCTATACTGTAAGTGCATCTGATGCAATCACATACTCTACCCAATCTGTGTGAAATTTCACATGACAGAAGGTTTTAACAATTTCATCATGAGAGATTGGCTGGTACTTGGTGATCTATGCAAACAGTGAGGATTTACATCATTGATTTGGTTCATATATTATTTTCATTCAGGCATTGGGTAAAATGTGCTAATATGTTCAAGTAAGTTGCCCCTTTTTTTTTATTACTCATTATGGTCCAACAGAGAGAGAATTCCTGACCAGCGTGGGAGAACTGTGTAAGCGCAGTGGGAATGACTGGTATCGGGTCTACCTGATCCGTACGATCTGCAAACAGCACGGAGTGGACTATGTCCAACACTTCCTGACAGTGGCAGATATGCAGTGGCTGTTCCCATACGAGGTTCTGCAGAAGGTACTGGTTTATATCCAGGGACGCCGTACTACTATGGCTGACCCTGTAAAAGAACACACCTCACTGCACCTCTCCGGGTGTATGTGACAATATAAACGATCCACCTATAAAAAGATAAACTTCTACCTTGCTTCTACACCTGCATTGCTTGCTGTTTAGGGTTTTAGGCTGGGTTTCTGTACAGTACTTTCAGATATCAGCTGATGTAAGAAGGGCTTTATAAATACATTTGATTTGATTAACCTTGTATGTAGCCCTCTATTCATTTGATTATATAACACATTGTTCATGTGTAATTAACTGATTGAATTTCTAGAAAGCTTTTCCAGATTTTCTCTGCTTTAAATAAAAAATATAAATGCAATTTAAAAATGGGGGGGTGGAACTCATCTCATCCACACTCATCACCCACATTAATTTCACTGTCTTTCAGAATCAAGTTGGCAGCCAGATTGACCAGTATCTTGTGTGTGGAGAGGACTACAAGACTATCCGAGATGTGGTTGCCAAAGCAATACTGGAGGGCACAATTAAGGAAATAGATCGTGCTTGTAAGGTATTGAAAGGCTCATAGAGATAGCAAATTGAAGTCAGTGATTTTACATGTCTGAATAATTTTTCTATTCTTTTTACAAGCATAAGTATGATTTATTTGGTCCGGTATGTGTGTAGGGTTCTACTTGTCCAAAAAACAAGAGGACAATGTACCTGCTTTTGGCTCTGTTCAGAGAAGTCACCTGTCTCTATAGAGAAGCCAATCCCAACCTCCATCCTAAATCTGAGGTAAGAAGAACCCACGGAGATAATACTGTAGCAAAGTTCATCTCATATACGGGCTTGTCTCTACATACAGCATCTTTGTTTAACGTTCTGGTTTATTTCCTAGTTTTGTCAAGCACTGGTGGATTTCATCCAGGCCTCAACGGTTCTTGCAAGCCGAAATGTGAAGGAATTCGCCCTGGACCTGGTAGCCAACCGGCTGGGTCCCCTGACTGTCCAGACTGGGGCCTCTGGTGCCCAGTGGGTGGTGGTGGAGCTGGCCATCCACTTGTCTGCAGTGCTGCTCTGTGGGAACCAGGGCCTACTGATACCCCTCCAGCAGCTGGCTCTTCTCCCTACTAACATGCAGGTGTGCTCCCCCCGTCTGCTCCCTAAAGTCTGCAGTGAACCTATTGTTCTTCAGCATAGATCACTCAATTAAATATATGTATTACTTTTAATAACAGAGAGCCTTCATACCCACCATGCCGGAGGATAAGCTTGCAGTTGTACGCCAAGCCATTAGAGGGATGACGTGGTACAGTAAGTATTGTTTCAGTCAATAAAAAATAAAAAAAAACAAGTAACAGCTAAAACTAGAATGCAAAAAGTTATAATGGGTAAATGCATGTTACAAAACTCAAAAGTCCCAGAGAAACAGAGTAACAAAATGACTATGGCATTTCGGCTTGCTTCTTCAGGCATCATAGATTTTGTTATTCATTAAACCTTTTATGCATTCTAGTTTTTTTTGTTCCATGAACCCATGAAGAACCCCCCCCCTTATTTTTCCTTGCCAAAAATGATCTGTCATTGTGCACACTTCTACACCCCACAGATTGTCCGAATGGTCACCCTTGCGCCATTGGTGAGGTATGTAGAATTTAGTTGATTCTGGGTTAAGAAGTGTGGCTGTAGTTACATTTCCTTCAATCATGTCCCCCCCTGCTCTCCTCTCTAACCCCCACCTCAGTGTGGCAAGCCCATGGAGACGAGCCGTTGTGTGGACTGTGGCGCTGAGATTGGAGGGCGCAGCCACAATCCTGTCGCTGGCTTCACTACTGCGCAGATCCGGTAAGTGGGCAATTCTATACTAGATTGACCCATAGATATTTATGATTTTTGGGGTGGGATCTATCTGAAATGAAATCCATAGAAAGGTCCTTTGGAGGAAGGATGATTTTGAAATCTGTATCCAAAATGATTGTTGAAAATGAATGAATTATATATTTTTCCTGTTGATGGCTTGGTCTTCTCAAGGTGAAGACCAAGAAGGCAGAGTCACTTTCCTTAAATGTATCCATCATGGAAAGAAAATTGCCTTTATTAATGTGTACGCTCCAAATTCAAATGATCACACGTTTAATTTTTTTTTTAACAGCATATACTGTATGTTGGAATTAACGGAATTACATAGTGTTATTGGGACAGACATGAATGCCATTTTAAACATGACGAATCTAATAAGACCAACTACAATCCACACGTAACCAAGGCTCTCCAAAATATCGTCTCTGATTACAACCTCATTGATTCCTGACGAGTATATAATTCTAAAGAAAAAGAGTACACTTTCTACTCAAACAGGCAATCATTCTCACAAATCGATTTAATCAAGAAAATATACATTTGACATGCAGTGCCTTCGTTAAGTATTCAGACCCCTTGAATTTTTCCACATTTTGTTACGTTACAGCCTTAAAATGGAATAAATAACAAAATATCCTCAGCAATCTACACACAATACCCCATAGTGGCATCACAATACCCCATAGTGGCATCACAAGACCCCATAGTGGCATCACAATACCCCATAGTGGCATCACAATACCCCATAGTGGCATCACAATACCCCATAGTGGCATCACAATACCCCATAGTGATGAGGTGAAAACAGGTTTTTAGATGTTTTAAAACAATTTTTTTTACATGAAATACCTTATTTACATAAGTATTCAGACCCTTTGCTATGATACTCAAAATAGAGCTCAGGTGCATCCTGTTCACACTGATCATTCTTGAGATGTGTCAACAACTTGATTGGAGTCCACCTGTGGTAAATTGAATTGATTGGACATGATTTGGAAAGGCACACACCTGTCTATAAGCTCCCACAGTTGACAGGAATTGTCCGTAGAGCTCCGAGAGGAATGTGTTGAGGCACAGATCTGGGGAATGGTACCAAAAAATGTCTGCAGCATTGAAGGCCCCAAGAACAGAGTGGCCTCCATCATTCTTAAATGGAAGAAGTTTGGAACCACCAAGACTCTTCTTAGAGCTGGCCGCCCAGCCAAACTGAGCAATCGGAGGAGAAGGGCCTTGGTCAGGGAGGTGACCAAGAACCCAATGGTCCCTCTGACAGAGTTCCAGAATTCCTCTGTGGAGATGGGAGAACCTTCCAGAAGGACAACCATCTCTGCAGCACTCCACCAATCAGGCCTTTATGGTAGAGTGGCCAGACGGAAGCCACACGTCAGTTAAAGGCACATGACAGCCTGCTTGGAGTTTGCCAAAAGGCACCTAAAGGACTCTGACCATGAGAAACAAGATTCTCTGGTCTGATGAAACCAAGATTGAACTCTTTGGCCTGAATGCCAAGCGTCACGTCTGGAGGAAAGCTGGCACCATCCCTACGGTGAAGCATGGTTGTGGCAGCATCATGCTGTGGGGATGTTTTTCAGCAGCAGGGACTGGGCGACTAGTCAGGATCGAGGAAAAGATGAACGGAGCAAAGTACAGAGATCCTTAATGAAAACCTGCTCCAGCACACTCAGGACCTCAGACTGGGGCGAAGGTTCACCTTCCAACAGGACAACGACCCTAAGCACTCAGCCAAGACAACGCAGGAGTGCCTTTATTAATGTATCTTTGAGTGACCCAGCCAGAGCCTGGACTTGAACCCGATTGAACATCTCTGGAGAGATCTGAAAATAGCTTTACAGCAACACTCCCAATTTAATCAATTTTAGAATAAGGCTGTAATGTAACAAAATGTGGAGAAGTCCAGGTGTCTGAATACTTTCCAAATGCACTGTACCTACCTCTATCACTCCAGTATTCTGGCACATTTTAAATATGGTATTAGAACTGACCCTGTGTAACTTATTACTTTCTCGTGTTCTTAATTTAGTTTTTTGTGTTGTTTCTTGTTTTGTTCTAGCTTATGTTAGTTTTAGTGCTGCATTGTTGGTTTTTGAGCTTGCAAGAAAGGCATTTCACTCTACTTGAGCAAGTGACATTAAAAACTTAACTTAAACCCCTTTTTTCTAAATGTACAACTTAAGTTAGCAATGCTGGCCTAGGGTTTCCCAAGGGACTGAAAACTACCCAACCATCCAATGATGGGATTTATAAATATTATCTGGGCTCCCAAAAGGACTGATCTGTACAATATATAAACTACTTTTGGAAAGCTCATATTCTGAGCTAGCCATTAAAAACAATGGTCTACAGATCTAATTTAATGTGAACAATCCTTTAACTGGAACAGAATATGAAAAATATGACCTTGGCATCCCATAATCCAAACCATTAATTTATACTGTACATTTGACATTTTTTTCACAGACTGTATTTAACACCAAGGAAACGTTTTACAATTAAATTGGCCCCAATTCCAAACTGTTCACTGTGTTCCCTAAATCAGGTAGGCACATTCCTTCATATGATGTTGGAGTATCCTGCAGTTAAATGCCTATGGAGCAAAGTTACAGAATTATTTTTGAAGTGCATGAATTGAAATATTCAATGCTTTGCATCTATTATGTTAACAATGATAGCCCCTTGAATCTCTCAATCGATCAAAAAACAAGGTTTTCGGAAGGATTGCGGGCAGGTGGATGGGGACTGACGGAGGGAATGGATTGGGGTTATATTGTATGCATTTAATTGATTGTTTTTTTGTACCTGTAACCACCCCTCTGAAAATAACTAAATAAAGAGTTGGTCACAACAAAAAAATATGGATTAAAGCTAGAAAATATGTGACATTTATGCACATGCTATGAATTATGAAAAGTGTTTAGATTAAGAATACCATGCATTTACATTAATTTATGGATAATATAAAATGGTCTCTTTTTACTTTTGAAGATATGCTGTATTTTATTCATAGAAATTAACATTATAGGGCAGGCTAATCACCATCATAACCAATCACAGTCCTCCTTTAGGATTTAGCAAGTCACCAAGAGAGGAAGTTCCCTTTGGAATCTAATTTCCCATTCACGATGTTGGTGGTTCTCACAGCACACTATAAAGTTTCAAATTACACTTTTAAATTACATTAAAAAAATATTTTGGATACAGATTTCAAAGGTGTGCCGAACATCCTTCCCCCAAAGGACCTTTCATTTCAGGGAAACCCAAAACATCATAAATATCTATTGAATTTCCCAAGTGAGGCTTTTAATGAGTCACAGTACTGAAGAATGAAAACGTTTTTTCTTGTCTTTTCATAAGGGGTGACAGTACTGAGACTGGCCACGTCCTGGGAGACCCTGGGCGGAGGGACCACCCAGACATGCAGGACACAAAGAACATGTCCTCTGTTCCTTTCAACCTGGTCCGGCTTCTCACCCACATAGCCATGCTACTAGGAGCCAGAAGTAACCGACAGGTACAACACTGCAAATCATACCAGAGGGACCTATGGATTTGTGTGATTTTAAGGGACAGTTTACTCAAATATGTTTCCTTACCTTGAAAGCAGTCTATGGACAAGGAGAGACAGCAGATACTTTTTTCTCTCTCATTTTTGTCCATAGACTTCAAATAATCCCTGGCTTTAAGTTGATAGCCAGCAGATTTGTTTAGCTGTGATGTGACATTTTGCTTCTTACAGTACACCTGCCTTAGTGGCAGTGGCCTGTTCAGAAACCCCTAGCTCTTTCCCGTAGTCCCTACCCTATTCAGTGGATAAGGAGCAAGGAGAATGAGCTAGACCCTACCCTAGGCCCTACCCTATTCAGTGGATAAGGAGCTAGTCCCTACCCTATTCAGTGGATAAGGAGCTAGTCCCTACCCTATTCAGTGGATAAGGAGCTAGTCCCTACCCTATTCAGTGGATAAGGAGCTAGTCCCTACCCTATTCAGTGGACAAGGAGCTAGTCCCTACCCTATTCAGTGGACAAGGAGCTAGTCCCTACCCTATTCAGTGGATAAGGAGCTAGTCCCTACCCTATTCAGTGGATAAGGAGCTAGTCCCTACCCTATTCAGTGGATAAGGAGCAAGGAGAATGAGCTAGACCCTACCCTATTCAGTGGATAAGGAGCTAGTCCCTACTCTATTCAGTGGATAAGGAGCTAGTCCCTACCCTATTCAGTGGACAAGGGGCTAGTCCCTACCCTATTCAGTGGATAAGGAGCTAGTCCCTACCCTATTCAGTGGATAAGGGGCTAATCCCTACCCTATTCAGTGGACAAGGAGCTAGTCCCTACCCTATTCAGTGGACAAGGAGCTAGTCCCTACCCTATTCAGTGGACAAGGAGCTAGTCCCTACCCTATTCAGTGGATAAGGAGCTAGTCCCTACCCTATTCAGTGGACAAGGAGCTAGTCCCTACCCTATTCAGTGGACAAGGAGCTAGTCCCTACCCTATTCAGTGGACAAGGAGCTAGTCCCTACCCTATTTAGTGGATAAGGAGCAAGGAGAAAGAGCTAGTCCCTACCCTATTCAGTGGATAAGGAGCTAGTCCCTACCCTATTCAGTGGATAAGGAGCTAGTCCCTACCCTATTCAGTGGATAAGGAGCTAGTCCCTACCCTATTCAGTGGACAAGGAGCTAGTCCCTACCCTATTCAGTGGACAAGGAGCTAGTCCCTACCCTATTCAGTGGACAAGGAGCTAGTCCCTACCCTATTCAGTGGACAAGGAGCTAGTCCCTACCCTATTCAGTGGATAAGGGGCTAGTCCCTACCCTATTCAGTGGATAAGGGGCTAGTCCCTACCCTATTCAGTGGACAAGGAGCTAGTCCCTACCCTATTCAGTGGACAAGGAGCTAGTCCCTACCCTATTCAGTGGACAAGGAGCTAGTCCCTACCCTATTCAGTGGATAAGGAGCTAGTCCCTACCCTATTCAGTGGATAAGGAGCAAGGAGAATGAGCTAGACCCTACCCTATTCAGTGGATAAGGAGCTAGTCCCTACCCTATTCAGTGGATAAGGAGCTAGTCCCTACCTTATTCAGTGGACAAGGAGCTAGTCCCTACCCTATTCAGTGGACAAGGAGCTAGTCCCTACCCTATTCAGTGGATAAGGAGCTAGTCCCTACCCTATTCAGTGGATAAGGAGCTAGTCCCTACCCTATTCAGTGGATAAGGAGCAAGGAGAATGAGCTAGACCCTACCCTATTCAGTGGATAAGGAGCTAGTCCCTACCCTATTCAGTGGACAATGAGCTAGTCCCTACCCTATTCAGTGGACAAGGAGCTAGTCCCTACCCTATTCAGTGGACAAGGAGCTAGTCCCTACCCTATTCAGTGGATAAGGGGCTAGTCCCTACCCTATTCAGTGGATAAGGAGCTAGTCCCTACCCTATTCAGTGGATAAGGGGCTAGTCCCTACCCTATTCAGTGGATAAGGGGCTAGTCCCTACCCTATTCAGTGGATAAGGGGCTAGTCCCTACCCTATTCAGTGGATAAGGAGCTAGTCCCTACCCTATTCAGTGGATAAGGGGCTAGTCCCTACCCTATTCAGTGGATAAGGGGCTAGTCCCTACCCTATTCAGTGGATAAGGGGCTAGTCCCTACCCTATTCAGTGGATAAGGGGCTAGTCCCTACCCTATTCAGTGGATAAGGGGCTAGTCCCTACCCTATTCAGTGGATAAGGGGCTAGGAGAAGGAGTTGGTTCCTAGTGTCTTATCTCTGTCTTTCTTTGTCTTTGATAGGCCATTGCTGCTATCATCAAGCCCCAAGTCCCTGACCCCAGTTTGTTCCTCATGGGTCACCTGCTGAAAGACATGGAACACGTGACTAGGTTTATCGGGAAGGGGAGAGACGACACAGTCAATGCCATCCACCTGATGATCAGTAGCCTACTGAAGCCTCACCGTCGTGGTAAGGTTTAGTACATTTACATTTTAGTCATTTAGCAGACGCTCTTATCCAGAGCGACTTACAGTAGTGAATGCATACATTTCATACATTTTCTCAGTACAAATACATAAGAGACGTAACGGTTTTAAGGACTTTTAGAACTAAGTTTGTTTTGATCTGAACGGTCTAGTTTTAGAACGTCTCATGTCGTAGGTTGGAGTTTCCGAGATTCAACATGTCAAATCTTTAGCTAAAATCTTGCGATGAGACAAATCGATTTAGCCCATCAGAGAACAGTGCGAGCTAGCCAAGCAGAGAGCTAGCCAAGCAGCAAGCTAGCCAAGCAGAGGGCTAGCCAAGCAGAGAGCTAGCCAAGCAGCAAGCTAGCCAAGCAGAGAGCTAGCCAAGCAGCAAGCTAGCCAAGCAGCAAGCTAGCCAAGCAGCGGGCTAGCCAAGCAGCGGGCTAGCCAAGCAGCAAGCTAGCCAAGCAGCGGGCTAGCCAAGCAGCGGGCTAGCCAAGCAGCAAGCTAGCCAAGCAGAGGGCTAGCCAAGCAGCAAGCTAGCCAAGCAGAGGGCTAGCCAAGCAGCGGGCTAGCCAAGCAGAGAGCTAGCCAAGCAGAGAGCTAGCCAAGCAGCGGGCTAGCCAAGCAGCGGGCTAGCCAAGCAGCAAGCTAGCCCGCCAAGCAGCGGGCTAGCCAAGCAGCAAGCTAGCCAAGCAGAGGGCTAGCTAGCTATTTTGCTGCGCATAGCTAGTTGATGTTATGGGGCTATTTTGCTTCCATTGGTCCTGGGGCCCTTGTTAAGGTCAACGGCATCATGAACTTTACCAAGTAGGTGCAGGTGAAATGTATTGTTTTACAGGGTCAGACATCGTAGTACAGTGCCCCAGGAGCAAATTAGGGTTAAGCTCCTTGATCAAGGGCACATTTTTCACCTTTCGGTTACTGGCCCAACGCTTGAACCGCTAGGCTACCTGCTGCCCTGCCATGACATTTTAGCCAAATCAACATTTTGCAATGGCCATCTGTCTCCGGACTTGAACCCCATTGTAAACCTGTGGTTTGAATTAAAGAGGGTAGTCCGAAAGCGCAGACGAAGAATATCAAGGATCTGGAGAGATTCTGTATGGAGGAATGGTCTAAAATCCCTTCCAATGTGTTCTACAATTTCATAACGTTTTAGAAAAAGGCTCAGTACCATTATCCTCGCAAGGGGAGGGTGCTGGAGTATTGAAAACAGGGGTACCAATCATTTTTAGATTTGTTTTATTACTTGTTAAAAATATCTTTCTTTGAACAATTGTATTAGTATAAAATATCATTTTCCCTGCAAAAAAATTGTATAATATAGCTCAGTATTTGTAGTATTTATTTTCTACAATCTTTTCTTGCTGATATTTATTAAGGGAGGTGATATTAGGTCAAGGTGTGTCTGTTGTTTCTGTTCTTGTTGTCAGTGTTTGTAACTGGAATCAGATTATGTTTAAAGTTAATTAAGTTTAATCTTCTCTCCTCAGGGTGTGATGATAATCATCTCTCTACCAAAGAGGCCAGAAATGACTGGGAGATGACAGTTGGTAATGAAATAATCTCCCCTCAGCTGAAGGTAAAAAAAAACAGTTTACTGCCTTTTATGATAGTGATTGTAGCTCTACTTTGTTTTCCATATTGATTTTAAGGTTGACAGAATTATCTAGAAGTCAGGGTTGGGCTCCAATTCAGAGTTTTGTAATTGACTCCCATTCAACTCATGAGTTGGAATTCAAATTGAAAATCGGTCACACCCCACATGATGTAGAATTGGTGAGGTTCATCACTGACATCCTGGAACTACAGAGAAATCTGGCGAAGACATGTTGGAACGTGACTGATCTGTCCCACAGCACCAATTCCTAAAAATAGAATTGCACCCCCCCCCTCCCTTTCGCCCTTCAATTTGTTGGGACATGGACTCTACAAGGTGTCGAAAGCGTTCCACAAGGATGCTGGCCCATGTTGACTTCAATGCTTCCCACAGTTGTGTCAAGTTGGCTGGATGTCCTTTGGGTGGTGGACCATTTTTGATATAAACGGGAAACTGTTGAGCGTGAAATACCCAGCAGCATTGCAGTTCTTGACACACTCAAACCGGTGCTCCTGGCACCTACAACCATAACCGGTTCAAAAGGCACTTAAATCTTTTGTCTTGCCCATTCAATTGTCTCAAGTCTTCAAAATCCTTCTTTAACCTGTCTCCTCCCCTTCATCTACACTGATTGAAGTGGATTTAACAAGTGACATCAATAAGGGATCATCGCTTTCACCTGGATTCACCTGGTCAGTCTGTCATGGAAAGAGCAGGTGTTCTTAATGTTTTGTATAATCAGTTTATAGATCTCATTTGTTTGGCTTCTTTTTGAAGGCCTTAAGGGTCAAGTTGAGGGTTAAACTAATGCACTCTGGGGAAATGTTGTATTTTCCCCACATTGAACAAAATGTAACTGGTTAATGGAATATAATAATTTAGAATATTTGCATACAGGTTTTGTTTTCCTTGATCATTTATTTTAAGTTGGTCCTGAAAATCAATTGTTTCAACAATATTTGATATGCATGTATAAACGACGTGTTTGGTGTTTTTATGTATAATATGTATATTTGTATAGACAACACCTAAAATACATTTACATTTACGTCATTTAGCAGACGCTCTTATCCAGAGCAACTTACAAATTGGTGCATTCACCTTATGATATCCAGTGGAACAACCACTTTACAATAGTACATCTATATCTTTTTTTGGGGGGGGTGAGAAGGATTACTTTATCCTATCCCAGGTATTCCTTAAAGAGGTGGGGTTTCAGGTGTCTCCGGAAGGAATAGAACAGGCATTTGAATTTCACTGAATTCAATTATATTTCCTTTAATTAAAATTAAAATTGCAATTCTGTATCCTGTTTACTACTTCAATACAATAATTACATTTTAATTCATGAGGCATTCTCAATTGAATTCTGAATTGAGCCCAACCCTGCTAGATGTACCTAGGAGACAGGTGTCAATTTCGAATTGTAGTTCAATTACCCTGCTGTCTCCTCCTCTCTCATCTCCAGGACCTGGACCGGCGGCTGCAAGAGGTCAATGCCTTTATCAGGGATGACTCAAGGTTGTCCTCCAACCCTATCATGAGGGTGTTGTCTCCGGAGCCACGGCTGTTCCTGTCCTCGCTGCCCCACAACTCCCAGATCCACAGCCCAGCGGTGTGGAACTGCAGAGAGAGGGTGTCCCTGCTCAGCCTCACCCGCGTTGTGGAGCAGAATGACGGAGAAAACACCCTGCCAGTGCTCTGGAGGTTCTTGCACAAGGTAAGAGGTTTATTTCACCTTTTTATTTAAACTAGGCAAGTCAGTTAAAAACAAATTCTTATTTACGATGACGACCTACCCCGGCCAAACCCTCCTCTAACTCGAACGACACTGAGCCAATTGTGCGCCGCCCTATGGGACTCCCGATCACGGCCGGGTTGTGATACAGCCCGGATCAAACCCGGGTCTGTAGTGACGCCTCAGTGCCTTAGACCGCTGCGCCACTCGGGAGGCGCGTCTCTGTTATGTCATTGAGAGCAAATGAACGATGAAATAAGGGAAAGCTTGCTCAGTGATGACAGATAAATAGCCTGCTGTGTTAAATGTGAACAGGCCTCATTTCTATTATTGGACCTCTGACTTTCTTTTCAATCATAACCTTAGCTGCTCAGCATGTATATAGGCCTTATACGGTTTACCAGTCAGTAGTTCTATGCCTTGTGATTGATTGCAGTCTGTCAGCAGATATTTTACTGAACTCTGTGATTTGGTTTCAGGAGGCAGAGCTGCGGTTGCTGAAGTTCATCACTGACATCCTGGAACTGCAGAGAAACCTGGTGAAAACGTGTCGGAATGTGACTGATCTGTCCCACGGCACCATTTCCAAATTCCTCCAGAGACAGGAATCAGGTACTATAACACAGGTGTCAAACTCATTCCACGGAGGACCGACCGAGTGTCTGCGAGCTTTCACTTCTCGCTTGTACTTGATTGATCAATGAAGGTCACTGATGAGTTAGGAACTCCCCTCACCTGGTTGTCTAGCTCTTAATTGGACAACCTCACCTGGTTGTCTAGCTCTTAATTGGACAACCTCACCTGGTTGTCTAGCTCTTAATTGGACAACCTCACCTGGTTGTCTAGCTCTTAATTGGACAACCTCACCTGGTTGTCTAGCTCTTAATTGGACAACCTCACCTGGTTGTCTAGCTCTTAATTGGACAACCTCACCTGGTTGTCTAGCTCTTAATTGGACAACCTCACCTGGTTGTCTAGCTCTTAATTGGACAACCTCACCTGGTTGTCTGACTCTTAATTGGACAACCTCACCTGGTTGTCTAGCTCTTAATTGGACAACCTCACCTGGTTGTCTAGCTCTTAATTGGACAACCTCACCTGGTTGTCTAGCTCTTAATTGGACAACCTCACCTGGTTGTCTAGCTCTTAATTGGACAACCTCACCTGGTTGTCTGACTCTTAATTGGACAACCTCACCTGGTTGTCTGACTCTTAATTGGACAACCTCACCTGGTTGTCTAGCTCTTAATTGGACAACCTCACCTGGTTGTCTAGCTCTTAATTGGACAACCTCACCTGGTTGTCTAGCTCTTAATTGGACAACCTCACCTGGTTGTCTAGCTCTTAATTGGACACTAATTGAAAGGAAATAACAGAAACTAACAGACTGCCCTCCAGGACTAGAATGAGTGTGCTGTATCTTCTGATTGATGCCGTGTTTCCTAGTCCTAGTCCTTGGGACCCAAAGGGGTGCACCTTTTTGGTTTTGCCCTCACACAACCTGATTCAACTTATCAAAGGCTTGATGAGTTGAGGAGTTGAATGAGGTGTGTTAGTGCTAGGACTAAACCAAAACCACTAGGATCCAAAGGACCAGGACTGGGAAACACTGAATTAGTGACATTGAGACAAATCTTAACTTTTAGATGTTTGCGAATTACTCATCTTCTTGTGCAAATATCCTATGTACATTATTTCAAAATCTACGTAAACGTTTAAGTAAGCCAGGCTTATCAACTATACTGTAAGCATCCTGTAAAACGTGTCATAAAGGAATTAGAGGAGATTTAAGGCTTCATTCAATCCGTATCGTGGAAGAGCTGCGCTACAATTTGAAGGTCATTTGCAAGTTTACAGTGAATGCAGTCTCCGCGACCACGGGAGCATTGCCTTTAATTGTTAATCACGCTACTAGAGCAGATCTTCAGCACCACGGATTGAATAGAGGCCAAAGTTTGTAATTGGTTTTGTCTTTGTCCATCTTTCCACAGTTCCACTGAGAGCCTGGTATGAGAAACGGATCAACATCTTCCTGACAACATGGAATCAGCTTAGGGGCTCGCTGGCAACCAATGGTAATAGCACAGATAAAGAATCACATAGCATTTGGGGTCTAATACCATTTGGGCTCAAATCTCTAGCCACTTTAATAATAAAAAATTGGATGTAATAAATGTATCACTAGTCACGTTAAACAACGCCACTTTATATCATGTTTACATACCCTATATTACTCATCTCATATGTATATACTGTACTCTATACCATCTACTGCATCTTGCCTATGCCGTTCGGCCATCGCTCATCCATATATTTATATGTACATATTCTTATTCATTCCTTTACACTTGTGTGTATAAGGTAGTTAGATTACTTGTTAGATATTACTGCACTGTCGGAACAAGAAGCACAAGCATTTCGCTACACTCGCATTAATATCTGCTAACCATGTGTATGTGACCAATAACATTTGATTTGATAAGCACAGATAAAGTATCATATACCATTTGGGGTCTAATAGTGATCTGGTACCCCCTGTATATAGCCTTGCTACTGTTATTTTATTGTTGCTCTTTAATTATTTGTTATTTTTACATTTTCTTTTCTAAAATGTTTTTTTATTTTTTACTTCAGTTTATTTTATTTTAGTAAATACTTTCTGAACAATTATTTTAAAACTGCGTTGTTGGTTAAGGGCTTGTAAGTAAGCATTTCACCTGTTGTATTCGGCGCATGTGACAAATAAAATTTGATTTGATATCTAATTACTCGCGCACGCGCATTTTCAGTACATATTTGTTGACGTTTTTGTCAAACAACGGCAACCTTAAAATGAAAGCATGTGTTAGGCACTCAGAGATCCTAGGGCACACTTCTTAGTGAACCCAAGCATGTGAAATATTCCCACTTCCCACTCTCCTAAATATCTCAATAATTCAATGATAACTTGGCTCTGCTGCTGCTTTAATGATTTAAAGCCGAATCGTGTTCCTGTGTTCCCATAACATCAGAAACAATGTGTTTTGTTTGGTTCTGTAGGAGAGATTAAGATCCCTGTTGACTTCTGCCGGAAGGATCTGGACATGACCACTGACTTCCGGGTGCTGTTGCCACGGCGTCAAGGTCCTGGTCTCTGCTCCACAGCCCTGGTCAGCTACCTCATCGCCCTGCAGAACGAGCTGGTCTACTGTGTGGACAAGCACCTTGGAGAGGAGACTAGGTGGATGCATGTTTACTTGTACTAATTTGGTGTAAAATAGGGGTCAGCAACATGTGTGATTCTTTTAATTTTTTTCTCCCAAGTTTTTTGTTAAAAAAAATGTTTCGTTTTTATGTACAAAAAGACTAAAATCACCAGGAATTCAGTTAAAAATTAGTTCAATTTAGGAAATCTGTTCCCAAATCTGTTCCGTTCCCCCAACCATCCGCTCCGACAAAAATCATCCCGCTGCTTGCCTTACTACCCCTGATGTAGTCCTAGCACACATCCTGGCTTTATGTCAAGGCATATCTGTTTTGAAATATCCTAGTGCTTTGTTGCTATATCCTAGTGCTTTGTTGCTATATCCTAGTGCTTTGTTGCTATATCCTAGTGCTTTGTTGCTATATCCTAGTGCTTTGTTGCTATATCCTAGTGCTTGTTGCAATATCCTAGTGCTTTGTTGCAATATCCTAGTGCTTTGTTGCAATATCCTAGTGCTTTGTTGCAATATCCTAGTGCTTTGTTGCTATATCCTAGTGCTTTGTTGCTATATCCTAGTGCTTTGTTGCTATATCCTAGTGCTTTGTTGCTATATCCTAGTGCTTTGTTGCTATATCCTAGTGCTTTGTTGCTATATCCTAGTGCTTTGTTGCTATATCCTAGTGCTTTGTTGCAATATCCTAGTGCTTTGTTGCTATATCCTAGTGCTTTGTTGCTATATCCTAGTGCTTTGTTGCTATATCCTAGTGCTTTGTTGCAATATCCTAGTGCGTTGTTGCAATATCCTAGTGCTTTGTTGCAATATCCTAGTGCTTTGTTGCTATATCCTGAGGGAAATATATAGAGAGAAAACAGCACATTGAGACGGAAGCAGAAACTGTTGATACCACAGCCCCATCGTTTCAGGCCATTTTGTTGACTTCATTTCTCTTTCCCCAGCTTTAAAGTGAGCCCAGCAGACCTAACGGACCTGCATGTGATTCAGTATGATCTGGAGAGGGACCTGCTGCCGCTGATCCTGTCCAACTGTCAGTACAGCATGAAGCAAGGCAAGGATACCCTGCACGAGTACGACCTGCCCAAGATCCAGCAGCAGATTCTCTCCCGCTTCTTGCAGGGCAGGCCCATCATCACCCTCAATGTGAGTGCCAATCGCTCAGTTGGTAGGAGCATGGTGCATCCAACACTAGTGTTGTGGGTTTGATTCCTGACTGGACGAGGTATACTGACAGAATATACTGTATTTTAACTGTAAGTCAGTTTGGATAGAAGGAATGTTAAATGGCCATATGACCACCAGCATCGGTGTCAATTCAATTCATTAATAAAAAAAAGTACTGTTATTTTTTTTAAATAGACACAATTAGCATTATTTGACATTTCAAACGGAATTCACCCCAACCTTGATGCTATACATTTTTACTTTTATCAGCTATTCATGATGTCTGTTGTTGGTTTCTACAGGGAATCCCAACACTGGTGAACAGACATGATCGAATTCATGAAATTATTCTGAAGGACATGAGAGGAAAGATCGGACAAGTAAGTTACGCTGAAATCTAGTGTCCTCTTCCCAAAACATTCACAAATGATGAATCACCATTTTCAGATGATTTTTATTTAAACTTTATTTGACTAGGCATGAACCAGATGAAGTTTTCTTTACCTTTTTTGCTCAGTTGGTAGAGCATGGTGTTTGCAACACCAGGGTTGTGGGTTCGATTCCCACGGGGGGCCAGCACAGGAAAAAAAAAAAAAAATGTATGAAATTGTATGAAATGTATGCATTCACTACTGTAAGTCGCTCTGGATAAGAGCGTCTGCTAAATGACTAAAATGTAAATGTAATATGGTGATGGCTCCATGTAGCCACAAATATTGGATTTGGGGAGCCACTGTCATATTCTGTCTGGTTCTTTCAGATCTAAAAACAATGGGAAAGAGCTTGGGCTTTGTCCTCTCTACTTTGGAGGTGGGGAGGTTGATCTCTCCTACTTTGGAGGTGGGGAGGTTGACCTCTCCTACTTTGGAGGTGGGGAGGTTGACCTCTCCTACTTTGGAGGTGGGGAGGTTGACCTCTCCTACTTTGGAGGTGGGGAGGTTGATCTCTCCTACTTTGGAGGTGGGGAGGTTGATCTCTCCTACTTTGGAGGTGGGGAGGTTGATCTCTCCTACTTTGGAGGTGGGGAGGTTGATCTCTCCTAGGGAGGTTGATCTCTCCTACTTTGGAGGTTGGGAGGTTGATCTCTCCTACTTTGGAGATAGGGAGGTTGATCTCTCCTACTTTGGAGGTGGGGAGGTTGATCTCTCCTACTTTGGAGATGGGGAGGTTGATCTCTCCTACTTTGGAGATAGGGAGGTTGATCTCTCCTACTTTGGAGATAGGGAGGTTGATCTCTCCTACTTTGGAGATGGGGAGGTTGATCTCTCCTACTTTGGAGGTGGGGAGGTTGATCTCTCCTACTTTGGAGATGGGGAGGTTGATCTCTCCTACTTTGGAGATAGGGAGGTTGATCTCTCCTACTTTGGAGATAGGGAGGTTGATCTCTCCTACTTTGGAGATAGGGAGGTTGATCTCTCCTACTTTGGAGGTGGGGAGGTTGATCTCTCCTACTTTGGAGGTGGGGAGGTTGATCTCTCCTACTTTGGAGGTGGGGAGGTTGATCTCTCCTACTTTGGAGATAGGGAGGTTGATCTCTCCTACTTTGGAGATAGGGAGGTTGATCTCTCCTACTTTGGAGATAGGGAGGTTGATCTCTCCTACTTTGGAGATAGGGAGGTTGATCTCTCCTACTTTGGAGATAGGGAGGTGATCTCTCCTACTTTGGAGATAGGGAGGGTGATCTCTCCTACTTTGGAGATGGGGAGGTTGATCTCTCCTACTTTGGAGATAGGGAGGTTGACCTCTCTCCTACTTTGGACATAGGGAGGTTGATCTCTCCTACTTTGGAGATGGGGAGGTTGATCTCTCCTACTTTGGACATAGGGAGGTCGACCTCTGCTACTTTGGACATAGGGAGGTTGATCTCTGCTACTTTGGAGATAGGGAGGTTGATCTCTCCTACTTTGGAGGTTGATCTCTCCTACTTTGGAGGTAGGGAGGTTGATCTCTCCTACTTTGGAGGTTGATCTCTCCTACTTTGGAGGTGGGGAGGTTGATCTCTCCTACTTTGGAGGTTGATCTCTCCTACTTTGGAGGTTGATCTCTCCTACTTTGGAGGTTGATCTCTCCTACTTTGGAGGTTGATCTCTTCTACTTTGGAGGTGGGGAGGTTGATCTCTCCTACTTTGGAGATATGGAGGTTGATCTCTCCTACTTTGGAGATATGGAGGTTGATCTCTCCTACTTTGGAGATAGGGAGGTTGATCTCTCCTACTTTGGAGATAGGGAGGTTGATCTCTCCTACTTTGGAGATGGGGGTTTTGAGCTCTCTCTGCTTTGTGTCTCTAGGTGCCTCTGCCCTCGCGGGCCGTGTCGACACTAGTTGGGGAGCTGAAGTCGTACAATGAGGTGTGTGAGGCCCTCTCCACCGTGGAGGTGGCCCTGGGGTTCCTGGCTGTGACCGGGGGAGAACCCCACATGCAGCTGGGCAGCTACCTGGAGGAGGTGTTGCAGATGGGAGATCAAACAGCCCCACACATCCTAACGGTCAGCCTTGTGATTCTGGACTTTAACACTAGCTTCCATGTCAAGTCGTCTCCAATAGGCGCCCATCTTTCATAATAGCTGCCGATCTTTCATAATAGCTAGGGCACGCTTTACATTTACAAATTGACGTCTGTAATGAATGTGATTTCGTGTGCATGCAAAGATTGCAGCTCTGCTCACAGTCAAAACACAAGTATGTCCCTTTATTATAAAAGTAGCCAGTGAGTTAAATCAATGAGTAAGATTTTTATTTTTTATTTAACTAGGCAAGTCCGTTAAGAACAAATTGTTATTTATAATGGCGGCCTACCAAAAGGCAAAAGGCCTCCTGCGGGGACGGGGGCCTGGGATTAAAAAATAAAAAATAATATATGACAAAACACACACCACAACATGACATAAAGAGACGCCACAACACGACATAAAGAGACGCCACAACACGACATAGAGAGAGGCGCCACAACACGACATAGAGAGAGAGGCGCCACAACGCGACATAGAGAGGCGCCACAACGCGACATAGAGAGGCGCCACAACGCGACATAGAGAGAGAGGCGCCACAACGCGACATAGAGAGAGAGGCGCCACAACGCGACATAGAGAGAGGCGCCACAACGCGACATAGAGAGAGGCGCCACAACGCGACATAGAGAGAGGCGCCACAACGCGACATAGAGAGAGAGGCGCCACAACGCGACATAGAGAGAGAGGCGCCACAACGCGACATAGAGAGAGAGGCGCCACAACGCGACATAGAGAGAGAGACGCCACAACGCGACATAGAGAGAGAGGCCACAACGCGACATAGAGAGAGGCGCCACAACGCGACATAGAGAGAGAGGCGCCACAACGCGACATAGAGAGAGAGGCGCCACAACGCGACATAGAGAGAGAGGCGCCACAACGCGACATAGAGAGAGAGGCGCCACAACGCAACATAGAGAGAGAGGCGCCACAACGCGACATAGAGAGAGAGGCGCCACAACGCGACATAGAGAGAGAGGCGCCACAACGCGACATAGAGAGAGAGGCGCCACAACGCGACATAGAGAGAGAGGCGCCACAACGCGACATAGAGAGAGAGGCGCCACAACGCGACATAGAGAGAGAGGCGCCACAACGCGACATAGAGAGAGAGGCGCCACAACGCAACATAGAGAGAGAGGCGCCACAACGCGACATAGAGAGAGACCTAAGAAAACGACATAGCAGATAAGACAACAACAAAAGATAACTGAAGTTATGTTTGTGGAACAATACCAAATACATTTTTGGAACATCTCCCGTGCATTCTATATGCAGACAGGGCTATTGGTGAGATATTGTCAATTATAATCTGCCATATTTGGGTCATTCCACCAATAGAGTGCCTTTTGGGTAGTGTGATTTTGTAAAAAAAAAAACATTTAGATCACCTAATTGTAAAACGTATGCACGCTTTGGATAAAAGCATCTGCTGAATTATATTATTATTTAACTTTCTGTCATAAACCTCTTTACCTCCCTTATCCTACCTCATTTACACACACTGTATATAGACTTTCTCTATTGTAATATTGACTGTTTGTTTTACTCCATGTGTAACTCTGTGTTGTTGTTTGTGTCACACTGCTTTGCTTTATCTTGGCCAGGTCGCAGTTGTAAATGAGAACTTGTTCTCAACTCGCCTACCTGGTTAAATAAAGGTTAAATAAAGGTTAAATAAAGGTGAAATAAAATAAATCAACAACACGTTAAACTTCATAAACATGTTTTCGCATGAATGTAGTAGTAAGCGCCAATAAAATGCCCAAATCAATTAACAGGGTTGATGTTTTCATCTCGTTTCAAAAGTTTATTTTGAAAAAAAATATTCTAAAAGTGAATAGTTTGCACCATTATTAAAATTAGTTGTAACAGAGTTGACCTTAAAATGAGGTACAGATCACTAAAATCACATCAAATACATAATATTCTTCAGACATGACTTTGTCAAAGCAACAAAAATAACCCAGGCTTTATAATAATGGTGAAAACTTGGAGAAATGTTGGAGTTATGTGGGTAAAATGACAAGGGACATGTGGAAAATGCTTATTTTTAAATGTTTCATCTGTTTTGTATTAAAAGCCACATTGTTTAATATAACAGGCTTTTAATTCAATATTAATTTGCATTTTCTACTTAAAATATCAAAGGGAAGCAAAAGGCAATCTATTCGTGAAACAACACATTTATGTAATCATAAACATTCTATCATAAAAGGGCGAGGTGGGATGTCCACACCTCAAAAGGGTACAAACAACATCCTCCAATACATGCCTTTCTCCAACAAACGCCAGGGGGTGTAGTCTGAGCCAGGGGGTGTAGTCTGAGCCAGGGGGTGTAGTCTGAGCCAAGGGGTGTAGTCTGAACCAGGGGGTGTAGTCTGAGCCGGGGGTGTAGTCTGGGTCGGGGGTGTAGTCTGGGCCAGGGGGTGTAGTCTGAGCCAGGGGGTGTAGTCTGAACCAGGGGGTGTAGTCTGAGCCAGGGGGTGTAGTCTGAGCCAGGGGGTGTAGTCTGGGCCAGGGGGTGTAGTCTGGGCCAGGGGGCGTAGTCTGGGCCAGGGGGCGTAGTCTGGGCCAGGGGGCGTAGTCTGGGCCAGGGGGCGTAGTCTGGGCCAGCGGGCGTAGTCTGGGCCAGCGGGCGTAGTCTGGGCCAGGGGGCGTAGTCTGGGCCAGGGGGCGTAGTCTGGGCCAGGGGGCGTAGTCTGAGCCAGGGGGCGTAGTCTGGGCCAGGGGTGTAGTCTGGGCCAGGGGTGTAGTCTGGGCCAGGGGTGTAGTCTGGGCCAGGGGGTGTAGTCTGGGCCAGGGGGTGTAGTCTGAGCCAAGGGGGGTAGTCTGGGCCAGGGGGCGTTGTCTGGGCCAGGGGGCGTAGTCTGGGCCAGGGGGCGTAGTCTGGGCCAGGGGGCGTAGTCTGGGCCAGGGGGCCTAGTCTGAGCCAGGGGGCGTAGTCTGAGCCAGGGGGTGTAGTCTGAGCCAGGGGGTGTAGTCTGGGCCAGGGGGTGTAGTCTGGGCCAGGGGGTGTAGTCTGGGCCAGGGGGTGTAGTCTGGGCCAGGGGGTGTAGTCTGGGCCACGGGGTGTAGTCTGGGCCACGGGGTGTAGTCTGAACCACGGGGTGTAGTCTGGGCCAGGGGCGTAGTCTGGGCCAGGGGCGTAGTCTGAACCAGGGGGCGTAGTCTGGGCCAGGGTGCGTTGTCTGGGCCAGGGGGCGTAGTCTGGGCCAGGGGGCGTAGTCTGGGCCAGGGGGCGTAGTCTGGGCCAGGGGGCGTAGTCTGGGCCAGGGGGCGTAGTCTGAACCAGGGGGCGTAGTCTGGGCCAGGGGGTGTAGTCTGAACCAGGGGGTGTATTCAATATTTGTATCTGTGATGCGAGACCACTGAGGGTCAACTTGTTACCAATTATATCATGTTTATTCAAGAGATTTGCTCAATCGAAATTTGACCCCCACCACTATTACAGATCTGAAAGGAAGCAATGTATAGTTATAGCCTTCTGATAGGCCAGAGGAAAGTATTGTCATATTTCTGTGCACCTGTCCAGTTAATTCATACACAAGTGCTTAGTCATTTAAAGCAGGGGTAGTTTGTGTGTAAGATGGAGGCTAACCTCAGGTGTTGTCGGCCCTGGGCAGATACTATCTGAAGCATGGCTTCAGGTCTTCTCCTATTGTCCTCAGGCCCTGGGCAGATACTATCTGAAGCATGGCTTCAGGTCTTCTCCTATTGTCCTCAGGCCCTGGGCAGATACTATCTGAAGCATGGCTTCAGGTCTTCTCCTATTGTCCTCAGGCCCTGGGCAGATACTATCTGAAGCGTGGCTAACCTCAGGTCTTCTCCTATTGTCCTCAGGCCCTGGGCAGATACTATCTGAAGCGTGGCTAACCTCAGGTCTTCTCCTATTGTCCTCAGGCCCTGGGCAGATACTATCTGAAGCGTGGCTAACCTCAGGTCTTCTCCTATTGTCCTCAGGCCCTGGGCAGACACTATCTGAAGCGTGGCTAACCTCAGGTCTTCTCCTATTGTCCTCAGGCCCTGGGCAGATACTATCTGAAGCGTGGCTAACCTCAGGTCTTCTCCTATTGTCCTCAGGCCCTGGGCAGATACTATCTGAAGCGTGGCTAACCTCAGGTCTTCTCCTATTGTCCTCAGGCCCTGGGCAGATACTATCTGAAGCGTGGCTAACCTCAGGTCTTCTCCTATTATCCTCAGGCCCTGGGCAGATACTATCTGAAGCACTGTTTGGCACTGTGGCAGCTCCTGACATCACTCAAATCAGAAAACATGCTGTGGCTCAAGAGGGTAAGAAAACCTACTCAAATTGCTGGCTAGCAAGCCTCTTGGATGTTTTAATATGGTAAAATGTGCCACAGGGCCTCAAATGCGGTAGTCCGGCGCTGGGCATGGGTTAAAATCGAGGGTGGTGGAGAGAACAAGCCTGCTACAGCTGTATTAGATGGGACTTGAAAATCGACAACAACAATACGTGTTCTATCATAGCGACCATATTTTTCGGAAGCCCAAATGATTCTGAGTTTGAGCATGTAAAGTTTATATGTAAAAACTAGTTTCACACATAAACTTCACATACTTTCCGAATTTTCTTTTCTCCCCAAACTCACTTCCTTGTTTAGCCTAAATCACTTGCACTTCTCGTGCTTTGGATTTCCACAATGTAGAGAGGAGGTCCTAAGGGTCATGCTAGATGGTGATGGAATGAGAGAGATCAGCCAATGAAATTCCAGTCGTGGGAGTTTTTCCCGCTCTTGCCATTAGGTTCCATTCAAATCCCTTTCTGAGGCGCTGGGAACGAGACGAACTCCCTACCCACTTGGCACTTCAGCTACAAGAGGGCAACGTTACGTGCCTAAAGGTGCTTTCACATTATAAGCACAAGAGTGCTTGTGTCTATAATGGTATTGATCCAGTGTGATTGTGTCTATAATGGTATTGAGCAGAGAGAGAGCATTGATCCAGTGTGCTTGTGTCTATAATGGTATTGATCAGAGAGAGAGCATTGATCCAGTGTGATTGTGTCTATAATGGTATTGAGCAGAGAGAGAGCATTGATCCAGTGTGATTGTGTCTATAATGGTATTGAGCAGAGAGAGAGCATTGATCCAGTGTGATTGTGTCTATAATGGTATTGAGCAGAGAGAGAGCATTGATCCAGTGTGATTGTGTCTATAATGGTATTGAGCAGAGAGAGAGCATTGATCCAGTGTGATTGTGTCTATAATGGTATTGAGCAGAGAGAGAGCATTGATCCAGTGTGATTGTGTCTATAATGGTATTGAGCAGAGAGAGTGCATTGATCCAGTGTGATTGTGTCTATAATGGTATTGAGCAGAGAGAGCATTGATCCAGTGTGCTTGTGTCTATAATGGTATTGAGCAGAGAGAGAGCATTGATCCAGTGTGATTGTGTCTATAATGGTATTGAGCAGAGAGAGAGCATTGATCCAGTGTGATTGTGTCTATAATGGTATTGAGCAGAGAGAGCATTGATCCAGTGTGCTTGTCTATAATGGTATTGATCAGAGAGAGAGCATTGATCCAGTGTGCTTGTGTCTATAATGGTATTGCGCAGAGAGAGAGCATTGATCCAGTGTGCTTGTGTCTATAATGGTATTGAGCAGAGAGAGAGCATTGATCCAGTGTGCTTGTGTCTATAATGGTATTGAGCAGAGAGAGAGCATTGATCCAGTGTGCTTGTGTCTATAATGGTATTGAGCAGAGAGAGTGCATTGATCCAGTGTGATTGTGTCTATAATGGTATTGAGCAGAGAGAGCATTGATCCAGTGTGATTGTGTCTATAATGGTATTGCGCAGAGAGAGAGCATTGATCCAGTGTGATTGTGTCTATAATGGTATTGAGCAGAGAGAGGGCATTGATCCAGTGTGATTGTGTCTATAATGGTATTGAGCAGAGAGAGAGCATTGATCCAGTGTGCTTGTGTCTATAATGGTATTGAGCAGAGAGAGCATTGATCCAGTGTGCTTGTGTCTATAATGGTATTGAGCAGAGAGAGAGCATTGATCCAGTGTGCTTGTGTCTATAATGGTATTGAGCAGAGAGAGCATTGATCCAGTGTGCTTGTGTCTATAATGGTATTGAGCAGAGAGAGCATTGATCCAGTGTGCTTGTCTATAATGGTATTGATCAGAGAGAGTGCATTGATCCAGTGTGATTGTGTCTATAATGGTATTGAGCAGAGAGAGAGCATTGATCCAGTGTGCTTGTGTCTATAATGGTATTGAGCAGAGAGAGGGCATTGATCCAGTGTGATTGTGTCTATAATGGTATTGAGCAGAGAGAGAGCATTGATCCAGTGTGCTTGTGTCTATAATGGTATTGAGCAGAGAGAGCATTGATCCAGTGTGCTTGTGTCTATAATGGTATTGAGCAGAGAGAGAGCATTGATCCAGTGTGCTTGTGTCTATAATGGTATTGAGCAGAGAGAGCATTGATCCAGTGTGCTTGTGTCTATAATGGTATTGAGCAGAGAGAGCATTGATCCAGTGTGCTTGTCTATAATGGTATTGATCAGAGAGAGTGCATTGATCCAGTGTGATTGTGTCTATAATGGTATTGAGCAGAGAGAGAGCATTGATCCAGTGTGATTGTGTCTATAATGGTATTGCGCAGAGAGAGAGCATTGATCCAGTGTGATTGTGTCTATAATGGTATTGAGCAGAGAGAGGGCATTGATCCAGTGTGATTGTGTCTATAATGGTATTGAGCAGAGAGAGAGCATTGATCCAGTGTGCTTGTGTCTATAATGGTATTGAGCAGAGAGAGCATTGATCCAGTGTGCTTGTGTCTATAATGGTATTGAGCAGAGAGAGAGCATTGATCCAGTGTGCTTGTGTCTATAATGGTATTGAGCAGAGAGAGCATTGATCCAGTGTGCTTGTGTCTATAATGGTATTGAGCAGAGAGAGCATTGATCCAGTGTGCTTGTCTATAATGGTATTGATCAGAGAGAGTGCATTGATCCAGTGTGATTGTGTCTATAATGGTATTGAGCAGAGAGAGAGCATTGATCCAGTGTGCTTGTGTCTATAATGGTATTGATCAGAGAGAGAGCATTGATCCAGTGTGATTGTGTCTATAATGGTATTGATCAGAGAGAGAGCATTGATCCAGTGTGATTGTGTCTATAATGGTATTGAGCAGAGAGAGAGCATTGATCCAGTGTGATTGTGTCTATAATGGTATTGAGCAGAGAGAGCATTGATCCAGTGTGCTTGTCTATAATGGTATTGATCAGAGAGAGAGCATTGATCCAGTGTGCTTGTGTCTATAATGGTATTGCGCAGAGAGAGAGCATTGATCCAGTGTGCTTGTGTCTATAATGGTATTGAGCAGAGAGAGAGCATTGATCCAGTGTGCTTGTGTCTATAATGGTATTGAGCAGAGAGAGAGCATTGATCCAGTGTGCTTGTGTCTATAATGGTATTGAGCAGAGAGAGTGCATTGATCCAGTGTGATTGTGTCTATAATGGTATTGAGCAGAGAGAGCATTGATCCAGTGTGCTTGTGTCTATAATGGTATTGCGCAGAGAGAGAGCATTGATCCAGTGTGATTGTGTCTATAATGGTATTGAGCAGAGAGAGGGCATTGATCCAGTGTGATTGTGTCTATAATGGTATTGAGCAGAGAGAGAGCATTGATCCAGTGTGCTTGTGTCTATAATGGTATTGAGCAGAGAGAGCATTGATCCAGTGTGCTTGTGTCTATAATGGTATTGAGCAGAGAGAGAGCATTGATCCAGTGTGCTTGTGTCTATAATGGTATTGAGCAGAGAGAGCATTGATCCAGTGTGCTTGTGTCTATAATGGTATTGAGCAGAGAGAGCATTGATCCAGTGTGCTTGTCTATAATGGTATTGATCAGAGAGAGTGCATTGATCCAGTGTGATTGTGTCTATAATGGTATTGAGCAGAGAGAGAGCATTGATCCAGTGTGCTTGTGTCTATAATGGTATTGATCAGAGAGAGAGCATTGATCCAGTGTGATTGTGTCTATAATGGTATTGATCAGAGAGAGAGCATTGATCCAGTGTGATTGTGTCTATAATGGTATTGAGCAGAGAGAGAGCATTGATCCAGTGTGATTGTGTCTATAATGGTATTGAGCAGAGAGAGAGCATTGATCCAGTGTGATTGTGTCTATAATGGTATTGAGCAGAGAGAGAGCATTGATCCAGTGTGATTGTGTCTATAATGGTATTGAGCAGAGAGAGAGCATTGATCCAGTGTGATTGTGTCTATAATGGTATTGAGCAGAGAGAGAGCATTGATCCAGTGTGATTGTGTCTATAATGGTATTGAGCAGAGAGAGAGCATTGATCCAGTGTGCTTGTCTATAATGGTATTGATCAGAGAGAGCATTGATCCAGTGTGATTGTGTCTATAATGGTATTGAGCAGAGAGAGAGCATTGATCCAGTGTGATTGTGTCTATAATGGTATTGAGCAGAGAGACAGCATTGATCCAGTGTGATTGTGTCTATAATGGTATTGAGCAGAGAGAGAGCATTGATCCAGTGTGCTTGTGTCTATAATGGTATTGAGCAGAGAGAGAGCATTGATCCAGTGTGATTGTGTCTATAATGGTATTGAGCAGAGAGAGAGCATTGATCCAGTGTGCTTGTGTCTATAATGGTATTGAGCAGAGAGAGTGCATTGATCCAGTGTGATTGTGTCTATAATGGTATTGAGCAGAGAGACAGCATTGATCCAGTGTGATTGTGTCTATAATGGTATTGAGCAGAGAGAGAGCATTGATCCAGTGTGCTTGTGTCTATAATGGTATTGAGCAGAGAGAGAGCATTGATCCAGTGTGATTGTGTCTATAATGGTATTGAGCAGAGAGAGAGCATTGATCCAGTGTGATTGTGTCTATAATGGTATTGAGCAGAGAGAGTGCATTGATCCAGTGTGCTTGTGTCTATAATGGTATTGAGCAGAGAGAGAGCATTGATCCAGTGTGATTGTGTCTATAATGGTATTGAGCAGAGAGAGCATTGATCCAGTGTGCTTGTGTCTATAATGGTATTGAGCAGAGAGAGAGCATTGATCCAGTGTGATTGTGTCTATAATGGTATTGAGCAGAGAGAGTGCATTGATCCAGTGTGATTGTGTCTATAATGGTATTGAGCAGAGAGAGCATTGATCCAGTGTGCTTGTGTCCATAATGGTATTGAGCAGAGAGAGAGCATTGATCCAGTGTGATTGTGTCTATAATGGTATTGAGCAGAGAGAGAGCATTGATCCAGTGTGATTGTGTCTATAATGGTATTGAGCAGAGAGAGCATTGATCCAGTGTGCTTGTCTATAATGGTATTGATCAGAGAGAGAGCATTGATCCAGTGTGCTTGTGTCTATAATGGTATTGCGCAGAGAGAGAGCATTGATCCAGTGTGCTTGTGTCTATAATGGTATTGAGCAGAGAGAGAGCATTGATCCAGTGTGCTTGTGTCTATAATGGTATTGAGCAGAGAGAGAGCATTGATCCAGTGTGCTTGTGTCTATAATGGTATTGAGCAGAGAGAGTGCATTGATCCAGTGTGATTGTGTCTATAATGGTATTGAGCAGAGAGAGCATTGATCCAGTGTGCTTGTGTCTATAATGGTATTGCGCAGAGAGAGAGCATTGATCCAGTGTGATTGTGTCTATAATGGTATTGAGCAGAGAGAGGGCATTGATCCAGTGTGATTGTGTCTATAATGGTATTGAGCAGAGAGAGAGCATTGATCCAGTGTGATTGTGTCTATAATGGTATTGAGCAGAGAGAGCATTGATCCAGTGTGCTTGTGTCTATAATGGTATTGAGCAGAGAGAGAGCATTGATCCAGTGTGATTGTGTCTATAATGGTATTGAGCAGAGAGAGAGCATTGATCCAGTGTGCTTGTGTCTATAATGGTATTGAGCAGAGAGAGCATTGATCCAGTGTGCTTGTGTCTATAATGGTATTGAGCAGAGAGAGAGCATTGATCCAGTGTGCTTGTGTCTATAATGGTATTGAGCAGAGAGAGCATTGATCCAGTGTGCTTGTGTCTATAATGGTATTGAGCAGAGAGAGCATTGATCCAGTGTGCTTGTCTATAATGGTATTGATCAGAGAGAGTGCATTGATCCAGTGTGATTGTGTCTATAATGGTATTGAGCAGAGAGAGAGCATTGATCCAGTGTGCTTGTGTCTATAATGGTATTGAGCAGAGAGAGCATTGATCCAGTGTGTTTGTGTCTATAATGGTATTGAGCAGAGAGAGCATTGTTCCAATGTGATTGTGTCTATAATGCTATTGAGCAGAGAGAGTGCAGCAGGGAAGAGCTGACTTACTAATGCAGGGCAAGAATATATCCTTTTGTTGTTGTTGCTGTGCTTGGCTTTTCAGCACACAAACTGGAAGACGTAGTGTGGACATGTTAGGGGTTGACTCTCTCTCTCTCTCTCTCTCTCTCTCTCTCTCTCTCTCTCTCTCTCTCTCTCTCTCTCTCTCTCTCTCTCTCTCTCTCTCTCTCTCTCTCTCTGTCTCTGTCTCTCTCTCTCTTACCCTACCTGTTAAGTTGTGACTCTCTCTCTGTCTCTCTCTTACCCTACCTGTTAAGTTGTGACTCTCTCTCTCTCTTAACCTACCTGTTAAGTTGTGACTCTCTCTCTCTTACCCTACCTGTTAAGTTGTGACTCTCTCTATCTTACCCTACCTGTTAAGTTGTGACTCTCTCTCTCTCTTACCCTACCTGTTAAGTTGTGACTCTCTCTCTCTTACCCTACCTGTTAAGTTGTGACTCTCTCTCTCTCTTACCCTACCTGTTAAGTTGTGACTCTCTCTCTCTTACCCTACCTGTTAAGTTGTGACTCTCTCTCTCTTACCCTACCTGTTAAGTTGTGACTCTCTCTCTCTCTCTCTCTCTCTCTCTCTCTCTCTCTCTCTCTCTCTCTCTCTCTCACCCTACCTGTTAAGCGTTGACTCTCTCTCTCTTGCCCTACCTGTCCTAAGGACCCATTTGAAGGGATCTCAGAAGAGTACAGGAAGGCCCTGGGAGAGGAGGAGCACAGGCTGCTCACTGGGTTCTTTAATAAAAGCAGCGCTGATTCCATCCTGCTGGAGATGCACGAGTTCCTGATACTGGTCCTGAAGCCCCCCAACGCATCTGACACCTACAGGCCTGACTGGGGGTAAGGACACCGCCTGCAGGACACACACTCTCTCACACACACACACACTCTCTCTCTCTCACTCACACTCACTCTCTCTCTCTCACTCACTCACTCACACACTCACTCACTCACTCACTCACTCGTAAAGGTCCAACAGGCAATGTGAAGTGGTTGTACTTGTATAGAATGCTGAACATTCAAATGTTTCATGTGTAGCACTTCCCCCTCTGGAAACGACGTCCACGTGGACAAATTTGCACAGTATGACAGGGGGAAATTAATTAAGTGCAATGGTGAACTTCTTTTCTACACAGATCATTGATGATCTTCCCTGATGTTTCCCAGAACTTTGCAATACCTTTCTGGTGCACTTCTATCCCTTCAAAGCATACTTTCTTTCTTTTTTTAAATCACATTTGTTTTTAATACCCACAAAATGTCCATCTTAACCAGTAAAAATCATTCAACTCGTTCTGTGAACCTCACATGTCCATCGTATTGCCTTTTCTCTTTTAGTCTGAAAGACACACTTGTAGCATACATGGAACGTAAGAACCTGGACATCCCGCCTGATGTTGAGGAGTTCTTCCCTGAAGAGATCGAACTGTCTCAGTACATCGAAGCCTGGAAGTTCGCGGTGGCATTGAAACGGGAGAGAAGTCAGAGGTAGCTCCGACCTCACACCCTCACGCTCATTGATTTAATATGCAATGAAAGAAGAATTAAAAACGCAAATGTAAACAAAACTGGAGCCTCCTCGTCATTAGTGAAGGAAGGCAGAGAGCTGGCTCCAGAACACATATAGCACTGCAGCATGGGTTCCAATCCGGCCCAATGATATTTCAGCTATAACTCTCTCTATATATATAACTCTCTCTCTATATATATAACTCTCTATATATATATAACTCTCTCTATATATATAAAACTCTCTATATACAGTATCTTTCCCACTGTCTCTCCTCTATCCAATAAAGCGTTTTTTTTTTTTTTAAATGCTAAACAAATATATACCGTTTTATTTTTTAAAAAAGCTGTAGTTACTAGCAAAGGATAAGAGCAATAGCAAAGTGGCGTTGAATAAGTGAATTTTGTTGGCCATAAGTTGGTTAGCTAGGCAGAGTTATGTGTATTTATCTACCACTCCTACTCGCTTTTCTTCATGCCTCCAAAATGTTGAGACTAGTTATGTCAAGGTTCTGACAATGGAGGAACAGATGATGGCATTCCAGGCCCTTACATTTCAAAAAAAAAAAAATTTTTTTTTTTTTTTTAAATAATTACTTTTATTAGATTTACTTTAACTTCAATTAAATGTAGGTTGGTTAGACCTACTGTCATCATAGTTTCTGACACATCACCAGACATCACTAAGTACATTAAACACAAGAATCTGAAAATTCTCAGTGAAGAGTTGTGAAATGATGTAGTTAGGAAAACGCATAGAGTTAGATAGAGGACTCGTATTTGTGGTCATTGTAGTGTCTGTAACAGAATGGGCAGTGCCACTGAGGCTATCTCCAATTTTTAAGTAGTCAATTTTCTTCTTTTGTTTTGTGTTTAAATTTTTTTTATATATATGTACAAATATTGTTGATTTACTGGCACCAGCAGTGCTGAAGTCTTAAACTAAATAATGTGTGTCATTCCAGTTGACTATTTTAAAATTGTGGAAGCCTTAAATATCAATGCTAAAAAGAGTTATATCCATTTAGAGTCCTCTAACTTACTATGGTAAAATGTCAGCGACAAAACATACACCAGTTACACCTCTGACATCGCAATGATATGCTATGCAGTTTAATGTAGATCTGATTAAATGTAGATGATATGCTATGCAGTTTAATGTAGATCTGATTTAAATCTAGGCCCTAGTCTAGACTTGAAGTATAGTAAATTGTCAATTTGATCATTTGGAAGTTATTTTATATTGCAGTTGGGCATTGATCATGAATCTCAAGGATGAAATTGGTTTGTGAAAAATGTAATTGTACTTATTAAAACAATGATTGAAACAAAAAAATCATTGTGCTATCGAGTGTGTGTTTTTTTGGGGGGGGGGAAATATATCACTCCATCAATAATGTATGCCGCATTCACGTGCTATCAGAAACTCGGAACCTCAGAGTTAAAATGAACATCATTTATTTGCGTAGTACTTCCTATTGGTTGATTCTGGTACTTTCAAGTGGGGGAACTCGGAGCTCATGTTTCTACCACAAGTTTCCATGTCGGAAATGTCACAGCCTCCTAGGTCTGACTAGCAGGTGAACACAGCATTAGGCCCAGCGACCCATGAAGACCATAGGCCATCATCACTCCATAGTTGAGAGCAACAATAAAAAAAAAGATTAGCTTTACTGTCCTAATACATACTATAAACTGGGTGGTTCAAGCCCTGAATGCTGATTGGCTGACAGCCGTGGTATATCAGAACATATACCACGGGTATGACAAAACATGACATTTTTACTGCTCTAATTACGTTTATAATAGCAATAAGGTACCTCGGGGGTTTGTGGTATATGGCCAATATACCACAGCTAAGGGCTGTATCCAGGCACTCCGCATTGCGTCGTGCATTAGACCAGCCCTTAGCCCATTGGTCATATACCACACCTCCTCATGCATTATTGCTTAATTGAGGGTTCAGTTTCACAATGGTATATAATGTTCAATTGGCCATTCATTAAACAGCATATTTTGCCATACTTATATATTTTTTGATTCAAAGTTCACTGAGTTTTGTAACTGGGTTCTTTCTTGTAGGCCTTTTTGAAATTTGATTGATGGAGGAATAGTTAATAATGAAAGCCCACAATTGTTAATGTTCCTGACATTCTGCTATGTAATATACTCTTCCCTTTTACCTGTGTATACATTCTGGGATTTGGAATCAAGCTCACTTTATTTAAAAAAATGTAACCCTTATTTTACCTGGTAAGTTAACTGAAAACACATTCTCATTTACAGCAACGACCTGGGGAATAGTTACAGAGGAAAGGAAGGGGGATGAATGAGCCAATTGTAAGCTGGGGATGATTAGGTGGCCATGATGGTATGAGGGCCAGATTGGGAATTTAGCCAGGACACCGGGGTTAACACCACTACTCTTTCAATAAGTGCCATGGGATCTTTAGTGATCACAGAGAGTCAGGACACCCGTTTAACATCCCATCCGAAAGACTGAGTGGTCCGTGTTTCTTTACTAAAACGTCTCATGAAACTACAAGACTTACTGTAATGTTGTTGTTTTAAATGTGTAGTATTCTTGTAGTTCATTTGAGTAGAATTGATTGTGCATGAAATTATGGGAGCCATTTTAAAATGTGTTATTTCAGGTTTATTTATGATCTGAAGGATGATGACTTCAGGGGCTCTGTACTCCTGATGCTCATACAGTCCATCAGTGGACAGGAGATGGCTCGGGTAATGGTTCGTGCTGATACAGTCCATCAGTGGACAGGAGATGGCTCGGGTAATGGTTTGTGCTGATACACTCCATCAGTGGACAGGAGATGGCTCGGGTAATGGTTCCTGTCTGTACAGTCCATCAGTGGACAGGAGATGGCTCGGGTAATGGTTTGTGCTCATACAGTCCATCAGTGGACGGGAGATGGCTCGGGTAATGGTTCGTGCTGATACAGTCCATCAGTGGACAGGAGATGGCTCGGGTAATGGCTCTTGCTGATACAGTCCATCAGTGGACAGGAGATGGCTCGGGTAATGGCTCTTGCGTTGTATGATTCATTATGACAGTTGGGTAGTTTTTTTTTTTTTGAATTACGATGTTTAACTAGATCTATATTTAGGGCCAGGTAGTTTTCCCTGGTCAGATCACATGATCCTGGAGAAAAACTCCTGGCCCTGTTGTGGTAAACTTGTATTATCTTTGGTAACTGTGGTTACCCCAGTCAACAAGCGCCAAACCAGCATGTGCGTGCAGAGAGTAGAATGATCTGTGGTGGCTGCTTTGCACGACGTGCTATCCGTGCTGTTTCCCTATCAGATAGTAGATCTGTGACTGGTGCTACGTGCTGGAGTCCATGATGATTGTTCTCAACACTACGTACAGTAAGAAGAGTCCTGTTACACACACACACACACAGGTGACACTGGCTCTTAAGCAAAGCTCTCACATTTCAGCCATGTCCGATGTCCCTTTAACTACGACGACCCCTGAACCCACTACTACAAACCACCACAACTCCAGGACCAGACACCACCACTACACCTAAACTACATCACCACTACACCTAAACTATACCACCACTACACCTAAACTACACCACCACTACACCACTACTACACCTAAACTACACCACCACTACACCTAAACTACACCACCACTACACATAAACTACACCTAAACTACACCACCACTACACCTAAACTACACATAAACTACACCACCACTACACATAAACTACACATAAACCTACAAAAGCTCCTGATGCTGACACCGAACCCCCAACTACAACAACAGCTCGCCCCTGAACACCTGACACCACCACAAAGAAACCAACCCTGGCTACTGTCACTACCGCCATGGCAACACTGAGTCCACCTATGGAGGCTCCAGCGCTGATGTGTGGGTTAGAACCTCCTAGAGGTGGGTCTCAGCAGGGCTGGTCTGGAGTCCATTGGTCTGGATGCTTCCACTGCTCACCTGGCCGACCAGCTCTGCTCCTCCCACCAGGAGCATATGAGGACACAGTGTGGCAACAGGGGGAATACAATGCGGGCAGCTGTGGAAACCCTTAAGGTGAGAAAATGCATATTATGTTCAGTCATGTAGGGTCTATGGTAACATTGTGCTAACCCTTCCTGGTCACCTGTGTTAACCCTTCCTGGTCACCTGTGTTAACCCTTCCTGGTCACCTGTGTTAACCCTTCCTGGTCACCTGTGTTAACCCTTCCTTGTCACCTGTGTTAACCCTTCCTGGTCACCTGTGTTAACCCTTCCTGGTCACCTGTGTTAACTCTTCCTGCTCACCTGTGCTAACCCTTCCTGGTCACCTGTGCTAACCCTTCCTGGTCACCTGTGCTAACCCTTCCTGGTCACCTGTGTTAACCCTTCCTGGTCACCTGTGTTAACCCTTCCTGGTCACCTGTGTTAACCCTTCCTGGTCACCTGTGCTAACCCTTCCTGGTCACCTGTGTTAACCCTTCCTGGTCACCTGTGCTAACCCTTCCTGGTCACCTGTGTTAACCCTTCCTGGTCACCTGTGCTAACCCTTCCTGGTCACCTGTGTTAACCCTTCCTGGTCACCTGTGCTAACCCTTCCTGGTCACCTGTACTAATCCTTCCTGGTCACCTGTGCTACCTATATACACACACACATGACCAGTGACCCATGACCCCAACATATTGTGCCCTCTAGTGTAGAAAACAAGTCAAAATAACCCTTGACAGACAACACACACAACTCATAAACAGGCCAAAATGTCTCCTATACAGATAGTGATTGGATCATATTGATCAGTTCACGAAATCCACATGTTAGCACAAGGTGTTAACGAGGATTCTTACTCCCCCTCCTCTTTCCCCCTCAGACTTGTTCAAGGAGGAAGATCCACTCCGTGTCCCGCTCTGTCTCGATCAAGACCCTTACTATCGGACCAATCACCTGTAAGTATGAACCATATAAATAGTAATGCTAGTTCATTAATTCTAGTAATTCCATTTCTATGGTACAAACATCAGTAGCTTGTAAAATTCTGTCAGTCAGAAGAGAGCTGGACCTGCTACTGTTGATGTCATAGTTGATGATGCCTAGACCAGTGATTTTCAAAACTCTCTTTGGGGACCACCAGACGTTTCAAAACGTCTCACCTGATTCACCTATTCAAGGGCTTGATGATTATTTGACAAGTTCAATCAGGTGAGCTAACTGTGGAATAGTTAAAATACATGGAAACAGCTGTGGGTGAGGTTTGGAGAGGTTTTCCTCTCAAGGAGAGGTTTGAAAACCCACTGGACTAGATGAACAGTTGACTGTCTTATTGTCTTTGACCTACAATGGACCAGGATCTGGAGGGAGCTGTATGTCTTCACTTACCTGTTTCTTGTCTTCTTATCCATAATGTCCCTCAAGCATGTCTAGTGCCACCCCCCTCACTCTTTTTATTTAGAACATAAAAAAATGTTCTTATTTGGAACGGGAGGAATCCTAAAATAAGCCTCACTACCCTACAATGTCCTAGGAAATCTCGTCGTCTTTCTTTCTCCAACTTTAAGCTATAGTACTTTCAGATGAGAACATTTAAGATCTGGCTAGACCCTACCTCCGATGTGCCTTGGCAAATAGTTTTTTAAAAAAAATGCTTTGTGCTCCCCAATCAGAATGCAAGATCTTCCATTTTCTGGGACAAAGCTAAAAAAACTTGCTGTCTCACATTGAGTCTATATCAAGCTCCTTGATTGTTTTGGCAGCAAATCCAATAACTTCTACTCCTCAATCTTCATGAAATCTCGCAGATTTTGGAATCATTTCCTACTGTCTGGTTCCATGCCCTTCACCTTTCCTCGATGATCTGGGGTATACATGTACTGTCAGATATCTGTAATTCACAAGGTCATGGTTCATTTCAAGATTTTAAAAGAATCATATTCCCCTCACTGTTTTTTTTGTGGTTCTTATGATGTACCTTGGGATGCCAGACCGGTCCTTGGTCTTGTATCTGCAATGTACAACAGTCATTCCTCATTATATCACATGCCTGTCCAAGAGTTGGGAAAAATATACTGCTAAAAAAAATAAAGGGAACACTTAAACAACACATCCTAGATCTGAATGAATGAAATAATCTTATTAAATACTTTTTTCTTTACATAGTTGAATGTGCTGACAACAAAATCACACAAAAAAAATCAATGGAAATCCAATTTATCAACCCATGGAGGTCTGGATTTGGAGTCACACTCAAAATTAAAGTGGAAAACCACACTACAGGCTGATCCAACTTTGATTTAATGTCCTTAAAACAAGTCAAAATGAGGCTCAGTAGTGTGTGTGGCCTCCACGTGCCTGTATGACCTCCCTACAACGCCTCGGCATGCTCCTGATGAGGTGGCGGATGGTCTCCTGAGGGATCTCCTCCCAGACCTGGACTAAAGCATCCGCCAACTCCTGGACAGTCTGTGGTGCAACGTGGCGTTGGTGGATGGAGCGAGACATGATGTCCCAGATGTGCTCAATTGGATTCAGGTCTGGGGAACGGGCGGGCCAGTCCATAGCATCAATGCCTTCCTCTTGCAGGAACTGCTGACACACTCCAGCCACATGAGGTCTAGCATTGTCTTGCATTAGGAAGAACCCAGGGCCAACCGCACCAGCATATGGTCTCACAAGGGGTCTGAGGATCTCATCTCGGTACCTAATGGCAGTCAGGCTACCTCTGGTGAGCACATGGAGGGCTGTGCGGCCCCCCCAAAGAAATGCCACCCCACACCATGACTGACCCACCGCCAAACCGGTCATGCTGGAGGATGTTGCAGGCAGCAGAACATTCTCCACGGCGTCTCCAGACTCTGTCACGTCTGTCACATGTGCTCAATGTGAACCTGCTTTCATCTGTGAAGAGCACAGGGCGCCAGTGGCGAATTTGCCAACCTTGGTGTTCTCTGGCAAATGGCAAACGTTCTGCACGGTGTTGGGCTGTAAGCACAACCCCCACCTGTGGACGTCGGGCCCTCATTACCACCCTCATGGAGTCTGTTTCTGACCGTTTGAGCAGACACATGCACATTTGTGGCCCGCTGGAGGTCATTTTGCAGGGCTCTGGCAGTGCTCCTCCTGCTCCTCCTTGCACAAAGGCGGAGGTAGCGGTCCTGCTGCTGGGTTGTTGCCCTCCTACGGCCTCCTCCACGTCTCCTGATGTACTGGCCTGTCTCCTGGTAGCGCCTCCATGCTCTGGACACTACGCTGACAGACACAGCAAACCTTCTTGCCACAGCTCGCATTGATGTGCCATCCTGGATGAGCTGCACTACCTGAGCCACTTGTGTGGGTTGTAGACTCCGTCTCATGCTACCACTAGAGTGAAAGCACCGCCAGCATTCAAAAGTGACCAAAACATCAGCCAGAAAGCATAGGAACTGAGAAGTGGTCTGTGGTCACCACCTGCAGAACCACTCCTTTATTGGGGGTGTCTTGCTAATTGCCTATAATTTCCACCTGTTGTCTATTGCATTTGCACAACAGCATGTGAAATTTATTGTCAATCAGTGTTGCTTCCTAAGTGGACAGTTTGATTTCACAGAAGTGTGATTGACTTGGAGTTACATTGTGTTTAAGTGTTCCCTTTATTTTTTTGAGCAGTGTATATTCTTAAACACTGTACTGGAGTGGGATTGGTCCTCAATTTAGGGTAATATTAATTATTCAAAGAACCAGCTCATCCACTCTAATTTTCATAGGATTTATCATAATCCTGAATGTAGATTTAATCTGAGTGACAGTGATTTATATTACTTTTGTTCATGTTCTGAAGTAGGTCTGCCCGCACCTGCCCGTCCGTCCAGCATCACCACTCTGGACGGCTCTGACTTAGAATACGTGGACAACTACAAATACCTAGGTGTCTGGTTAGACTGTAAACTCTCCTTCCAGACTCACATTAAGCATCTCCAATCCAAAATTAAATCTAGAATCGGGTTCCTATATCGCAACAAAGCATCCTTCACTCATGCTGCCAAACATACCCTCGTAAAACTGACCATCCTACCAATCCTCGACTTCGGCGATGTCATCTATAAAATAGATGACATCGCCGACACTCTACTCAACAACAACAAACTGGATGCAGTCTATCACAGTGCCATCCGTTTTGTCACCAAAGCCCCATACACTACCCACCACTGCGACCTGTACACTCTCGTTGGTTGGCCCTCGCTTCATACACATCGCCAAACCCACTGGTTACAGGTCATCTACAAGTCTCTGCTAGGTAAAGCCCCGCCTTATCTCAGCTCACTGGTCACCATAGCAGCACCCACTCGTAGCACGCGCTCCAGCAGGTATATCTCACTGGTCACCCCTAAAGCCAATTCCTCCTTTGGTCGCCTTTCCTTCCAGTTCTCTGCTGCCAATGACTGGAACGAACTGAAAAATCTCTGAAGCTGGAGAGTCATATCTCCCTCACTAGCTTTAAGCACCAGCTGTCAGAGCAGCTCACAGATCACTGCACCTGTACATAGCCCATCTGTAAACAGCCCATCCAACTACCTCATCCCCATACTGTATTTATTTATTTATTTTGCTCCTTTGCACCCCATTATTTCTATTTCTACTTTGCACTTTCTTCCACTACAAATCTACCATCCCAGTGTTTTACTTGCTATATTGTATTTACTTTGCCACCATGGCCTTTTTGCCTTTACCTCCCTTATCTCACCTCATTTGCTCACATTGTATATAGACCTATTTTTCTACTGTATTATTGACTATATGTTTGTTTTACTCCATGTGTAACTCTGTGTTGTTGTATGTGTCGAACTGCTTTGCTTTATCTTGGCCAGGTCGCAATTGTAAATGAGAACTTGTTCTCAACTTGCCTACCTGGTTAAATAAAGGTGAAATAAATAAATAAAAATCTATAACCCACATAGTTAACATAAACACAATTAATGACCTATTCATGTTCTACATATTCTAGATCTAGACCCCTGGCTGCCATGGGAGGAGTGTTGCGCTACGGTAACAAGTCTGCTTTTTAACAGAGCACCATATCCCTGCCCTAAACATCAACAATGACCCATCAAGAGTAATCCGGATGTGCCAGAGGGTGATATATCAAACACAAAGCTACCAGTAAACAGAAACTCTTGTCTTTTTATCACATGATACTGACGCAACAAGTAGTTTAGAGTGTAAAAAAATGCAGTTGAACAAATGAATAATAGACTGTTGCACTTATGACGCTAAGACCACACCGACAGTTCTTTTTCGCAAAATAGTACGCAGCATCATCTGGATATGTATGCAACAAAAGTTCAACATTCACGTTCTGCTACCGTTTCTGTCAAGCCGACCACATACAGTTTGACGTACGTTCGACATTTCAGTAGCCTAATAGTACATGAATTGTGGGATCTACGCCATTATACCACTAGATGGCAGCAAATATGTACTTTTCATTGACAGTATCAGTAATTCTGAGGTTGGAAAGATTTTACTTCTATTGAAATATATGGCCATGTCAAATAATAAACTCCCAATCACACTGGATTATTCAAAACCAATTCCCATACTACCCACACCCTAATAAAGCCTTTTTACAGAACCAGACACCATCACTACACCTCATACAAGTACTTGGGAGTATGGCTAGACGGTACACTTTCCTTCTCTCAGCACATATCAAAGCTGCAGGCTAAAGTTAAATCTAGACTTGGTTTCCTCTATCGTAATCGCTCCTCTTTCACCCCAGCTGCCAAACTAACCCTGATTCAGATGACAATCCTACCCATGCTAGATTACGGAGACATCATTTATGGATCAACAGGTAAAGGTGCTCTCGAGCAGCTAGATGTTCTTTACCATTCGGCCATCAGATTTGCCACCAATGCTCCTTATAGGACACATCACTGCACTCTATACTCCTCTGTAAACTGGTCATCTCTGTAAACCCGTCACAAGACCCACTGGTTGATGCTTATTTATAAAACCCTCTTAGGCCTCACTCCCCCCATCTGAGATATCTACTGCAGCCCTCATCCTCCACATACAACACCCGTTCACTCCCCCCTATCTGAGATACCTACTGCAGCCCTCATCCTCCACATACAACACCCGTTCACTCCCCCCTATCTGAGATATCTACTGCAGCCCTCATCCTCCACATACAACACCCGTTCACTCCCCCCTATCTGAGATATCTACTGCAGCCCTCATCCTCCACATACAACACCCGTTCACTCCCCCCATCTGAGATACCTACTGCAGCCCTCATCCTCCCCATACAACACCCGTTCACTCCCCCCTATCTGAGATACCTACTGCAGCCCTCATCCTCCACATACAACACCCGTTCACTCCCCCCTATCTGAGATATCTACTGCAGCCCTCATCCTCCACATACAACACCCGTTCACTCTCCCCTATCTGAGATATCTACTGCAGCCCTCATCCTCCACATACAACACCCGTTCACTCCCCCCTATCTGAGATATCTACTGCAGCCCTCATCCTCCACATACAACACCCGTTCACTCCCCCCATCTGAGATATCTACTGCAGCCCTCATCCTCCCCATACAACACCCGTTCACTCCCCCCTATCTGAGATATCTACTGCAGCCCTCATCCTCCACATACAACACCCGTTCACTCCCCCCTATCTGAGATGCCTACTGCAGCCCTCATCCTCCACATTCAACACCCGTTCTACCAGTCACATTCTGTTAAAGGTCCCCAAAGCACACACATCCCTGGGTCGCTCGTCTTTTCAGTTCGCTGCAGCTAGCGACTGGAACGAGCTGCAACAAACACTCAAACTGGACAGTTTTATCTCCATCTCTTCATTCAAAGACGCAATCATGGACACTCTTACTGACAGTTGTGGCTGCTTTGCGTGATGTATTGTTGTCTCCACCTTCTTGCCCTTTGTGTTGTTGACTGTGCCTAATAATGTTTGTACCATGTTTTGTGCTGCTACCATGTTGTTGTCATGTTGTGTTGCTACCATGTTGTTGTCATGTTGTGTTGCTACCATGTTGTTGTCATGTTGTGTTGCTACCATGTTGTTGTCACGTTGTGTTGCTACCATGTTGTGTTGCTACCATGTTGTTGTCATGTTGTTTTTCTACCATGTTGTTGTCATGTTGTGTTGCTACCATGTTGTTGTCATGTTGTGTTGCTACCATGCTGTGTTGTCATGTTGTGTTGCTACCATGTTGTTGTCATGTTGTGTTGCTACCATGCTGTGTTGTCATGTTGTGTTGCTACCATGCTGTGTTGTCATGTTGTGTTGCTACCATGCTGTGTTGCCATGTGTTACTGCCTTGCTATGATGTTGTCTTAGTTCTCTCTTTATGTAGTGTTGTTGTCTCTCTTGTCGTGATGTGTTTTGTAATTAAAAAATATATATTTTTAATCCCAGGCCCCGTCCCCACAGGTCTTTTGCTTTTTGGTAGGCCATCATTGTAAATTATAATTTGTTCTTAACTGACTTTCCTAGTTAAATAAATATATATAAAAAACATTAACTCCAGCACCAAACACCACCACCACTAGGCCTACCTGTGAGCCAATCTAAGATTATTAATTTTTAAATCAGCAAAATGTGTATCACAAAGCATTCATTTCCATACATGTAATCAATGCAGCACAAAATCATTATGCAATTTATTGTATTGTTGTTTGAGTCATGTTTTATAATTTGGTTTTAACCCACAGGCTAATTGAGGTGTTTGTGCCGCAACAAGAGGTCATTCGGAACGCGGCTGGTTGAGAAACACGCACAGCTTGTTGGAATCCGCGCCCACAGCCAATATTCGCTCTTTCCTATCCGTGACAGAGGCTGCAAAAATGACGATCAAAAAAAGTAAAACCGTCGTTTTTGAAAGACGTGCAGGGGATTTAACCGCGTTGTATTGTATGAATGATTGGATGATTGCAGTGGTGTTGGCTATTATTACCATGATGTCTGTATGGGCCGCACTCATCATATACAGATACATACAGACAGAGAGAGGTAAAAGAAGAAGGAAGGTTGATGACGACACTATTTTGGAAACTGAAAAGGACGACAATGAGACGAGAAACGAAGAAGAAAAAATACTATCCCGTGTCGAGTCAACAGGTAAATCAACATTTATTAGTGTTCGTTCTTCACGGATCGGTCCTAGGATTTTAAATGAAGTCGAATGTGACCCATATGCATCAAAATTGCTGTCTACGTTAGTTATGTGTTGCGCTACATCAAATCAAATCAAATGTATTTATATAGCCCTTCTTACATCAGCTGATATCTCAAAGTGCTGTACAGAAACCCAGCCTAAAACCCCAAACAGCAAGCAATGCAGGTGTAGAAGCACGGTGGCTAGGAAAAACTCCCTAGAAAGGCCAGAACCTAGGAAGAAACCTAGAGAGGAACCAGGCTATGAGGGGTGCCGGGTGGAGATTATAACAGAACATGGCCAAGATGTTAAAATGTTCGTAAATGACCAGCATGGTCAAATAATAATAATCATAGTAGTTGTCGAGGGTGCAACAAGCACGTCCGGTGAACAGGTCAGGGTTCCGTAGAGAGATCCGCCATGATAACAGAATAGGAAACCCACTACAGGGCATGTCTACAAACACGTGTCTCCTTGAATCCGTTAGCTGTGTGAGCGCGCAGGAGATTGGAAATATACATTTGTTATATCAATGAAGCCCTTTGCTTAAGTGAAAAACAAATATCAGTTGTCTCTAACAAAATTCCCTAGTTTAATTGTCTGTATAATGCTTTAGATATTACAGTAGCTATTAGGTTGGGTTGGTTACTTTCTAGTTACCTGTCAGAAATTGTAATCAGTAAAGTAACTTTTGGTTTACACACACTAACGTAATTTGATTACTTTCAGTTACTTTCGCATTACTTTCCCCTTAAAGAGGCAGACAAAAATGATCATAGTGGTCTCTGCATGGGGTAAATTTCACGCCGTATGTATTGTATTCAAAATAAAATACATCGTGAACATGAAAAATAAAGTTGAGAATGTAAACCGTTTCGAGGACGGGTGAAATAATGGATGTTGAAATCAAAACCAAACAATTGAAAGCAAAATGTAAAGAATTGTAAACAAAAAATAAGACATAAAAAGCAAAACCCCAAAACTTGTAATCAAATCATTTTTAAAGCGAGAGGCAAAACTCAATGACAAATGATTAAAATATTTGAAAACGAATGCAAACATCGTTTCCCGTTAAACTTTCCCAGCAACGAATCCTATTGAGTATATTTAGCCTACGCTCTTGCCTGCATGTACTACCTTTTTGGTTTTCCCCGTGAAGGACGGGGTTTAGAGGGTCCGCTAGTTTTGGAGTGACGGTTCTATGATCAACAGAGTTATAGGCTACGCTACATTTGCATTTTAGTCATTTAGCAGACGCTCTTATCCAGAGGGACTTACAGTAGAGTACACGCATTTTCATTACATTTTTACATACTGGCCCCCCGTGGGAATCGAACCCACAACGCTGGCGTTGCAAGCGCCATGCTCTACCAACTGAGCTACAGTGGGGCGCTACAGCAAAGACCTGCATGCATTTCATGATCAGGAAACCTCACTTGATCTTGTCATTTCAGATAATGTAACGGTAGCCTCACAATATCTCTCAATATGCCACCATGAATTGGATATTTGAGTGATTTTTATCAAATAAAAGTGAACTATACCAGACCAGTATAAGTGGTTTAGGTTCATTTCCCATCCTTTGTGGGCTCTGCCTGTCAAGCAGCAGAAGGGCGCATTTGCCGATGTACAGTTAGCTGGTAATGTTAACTTTGCTAGCTACTGGTAGAAACGTTGTACAGTTAGCTGGTAATGGTTAACTTTGCTAGCTACTGGTAGAAACGTTGTACAGTTAGCTGGTAATGGTTAACTTTGCTAGCTACTGGTAGAAACTTTGTACAGTTAGCTGGTAATGGTTAACTTTGCTAGCTACTGGTAGAAACTTTGTACAGTTAGCTGGTAATGGTTAACTTTGCTAACTACTGGTAGAAACTGTGTACAGTTAGCTGGTAATGGTTAACTTTGCTAGCTACTGGTAGAAACTGTACAGTTAGCTGGTAATGGTTAACTTTGCTAGCTGCTGATAGAAACTTTGTACAGTTGGCTAAACGTATAGTGGTAGGTAGACCTAATGTACTTTTTATGTAGAACCCACTGAGGGGATCCCAACAACCAATGAAGGCGTAGACCTAGCGAATTTAGCTAACATCCCCTTTTCAACATTTGTTTTTTAAGAGTGTTTAATCACGATTGCTGCTGACAGACATGATAGGCAACATTGATTGATGGATCACATCAAATTGGCTAGCTAGGTAACAGTTCACGTCAATATGGCTAGTTAACAAGCTAACTTTCAGGGAATAAACTAGACGGCTAATATCCAAATCGTGTTTGATTTGCTTTCCATCTATAGTGGTGATGACAGTAGTCCAACTGACAACTTTTACCAGGACGAGGACTTGCCCCATGTCATGCTCTTTCCAAAAGTGTAATCTCCGATGAAGCAAGCTAAATGACACGTTGTTTGCTTAGCTAACTAGCTACATCCAAAATGGATATGCAACCTTCACGTATCTGAAATTAAATGATCAATTGGTGTTTACTGATCATGAAAAGCATGCAGTTACTGTATAACTCTGACGATAGAGCTAAATGTGGAATAATCTGAAATGTGTAGTTCTCACTAGGCTCTTAAAGAGGTGACGTTATTAAAACAAAATAGTGCTAACATTTATTTAACAATCCCGTGAAACGGCACATAGTTGTCAATGGTTTTAGCAGAGCTGGGTCTCCTTGCAGCCAAATTGTAAGCTCGGCACCGTATTGTGACGTTTTATTGATAACGACCTATTCATTCCAATTAGACTGGTTTGGATTCCTCCTTGGAACTTTGAGGGTTTATGATATGGCCCATCCAGTAATTTAATAGGATCTCCTATGTGCTTATTTTCCAGAGGAGGGTGAAGAAGTCGTGCCAGAGACACTGGAGAGCTGGGATGGAGAGGAATGGAGGAGAGAGCCAATGGAATGGATTCCAACAACCAATGAGGATGTAGAACCCATTGAGGGGATCCCAACCACCAATGAGGATGTAGAACCCATTGAGGGGATCCCAACAATAACCAATGAAGGTGTAGAACCCATTGAGGGGATCCCAACAACCAATGAGGATGTAGAACGCATTGAGGGGATCCCAACAACCAATGAAGGTGTAGAACCCATTGAGGGGATCCCAACCACCAATGAGGATGTAGAACCCATTGAGGGGATCTCAGCAACAACCAGTGAGGATGTAGAACCCATTGAGGGGATCCCAACCACCAATAAGGGTGTAGAACCCATTGAGGGGATCCCAACCACCAATAAGGGTGTAGAACCCATTGTGGGGATCCCAACAATAACCATTGATGATATAGAACCCATTGAGGGGATCCCAACCACCAATAAGGGTGTAGAACCCATTACAAGGATCCGAACAACAACCAATGAAGATTTAGAACCCATTAAACAGATCCGAGCACGGACCAATGACGATCTACAACCCATTAGACGCATCCGAACACTAACCAATGAGGATCTAGAACCAATTAGACGGATCCGAACAGCAACCAATGAGGATCTACAACCCATTAGACGGATCCGAACAGCAACCAATGAGGATCTACAACCCATTAGACGGATCCGAACAGCAACCAATGAGAGCGATGGTCCTTACACGTGGGAGTCATATGCTGAGTGGCAGATCGTTGAGGACTTTCACCTCGGCTCTCAACCTCAAGAGCACTGTGAAGGCACATGTCAGCACTATGACGGCTTATGTCAGGTCTGTGGAGGCTTGTGTCATTGCAGTGAATGCTTATGTCAGTTCTACGAAGGCTTATGTCAGGACGACGCCGAGTCCCAGACTGACTGTACCGTGGATCAAGAGGAGCAGGCTTCTACCAGTCACTATTCCCTCAGTGACTTAAACTATCAATCTGGACATGAGAAGGATACAGATGTGTATAACCAGGACGAGGAGGGTTTGAAGGAAGTTGAACTGAGTGATGATTGTCAATGTGAGAGCACAGAGGAGGAGTCCGAGGTAAACCATCCACATGCCTTTGCCATCAAGCCTCAGAGAGATCTGGAAGAGCTCAATGAAAATCTCCCCGACATGATATTGACTGACTCTGACCTTACAGAACCTGACCATATGTGTTATACAGAGATACAGGAAGTACAATACCCAGATGATGACATGACCAGCCATGTTGCCGCTGAGATGATATTGACTGACTCTGACCTTACAGAACCTGACCGTGTGTGTGATACAGAGATACAGGAAGTACAATACCCAGATGATGACATGACCAGCCATGTTGCCGCTGAGATGATATTGAGTGGCGCTGACCCTACAGAACCCCTGCCTAAACATCTGTGTGATACGGATAAAGAGGAAGCTGAATGTCCAGAACATTATATGAACATCCACGTTAACATCACGCCTCAAGAAAAGAGGCCTGACGTGATATTGACCAACACTGACCTTACAGAACCTCGGCCTGAACAAGTGTGTGATACAGAGATACAGGAAGTAGAATACCCTGATGATGACATGACCAGCCATGTTGTCTTTTCCAACGAGCCTCAGGAAGAGAGGCCGGAGATGACGTTGACTGACACTGAACATGTGTCGGATAAAGAGAGAGAGGAAGTAGAATATCCGGATGAGGATAGAAACAGCCATGTTGCTTTTGCCAAAGTCCAGGAAAGTGAAAATCTCCCTGAGATGAGATTGACTGACACTGACCGGATAGAACCGGAACATGTGTATGAGGTGGAGAGAGAGGAAGTGGGAGTAGAATATCCAGATGAGGTAATCACTGAAGGTCCAGAACATCCCAGTGAAAACATCACTGAGATTTTGAGTGACACTGACCTCCAAGAACCTGGCAATTTATGTGAAGAAGAAATACAGGAAGTAGAATGTACAAGTGATTATATGGACAGCCAGGTTTCCTTTGTCAGCGACACTCAGGAATCAGAACATCCCAATGAATATCTACCTGACATGATATTGACTGACACCAAGACTAAAGAACTTGACCATGTGTGTGATACAGAGATACAGGAAGTAGAATGCCCAGACGTTGAGGCAAACACTCATGTTACCTTTGACAATGAGCCTCAGGATGAAAATCTCCCCGAGGTGGCTTTGAGTGACACTGGCCATGTGTGTGATTCAGAGATACAGGAAGTAGAATACCCAGGTGCAGACATGACCAGCCATGTGCCGTCAGTCTCTGAGAGGACAGTAGAAGACGATATGAAAGAAGCTATGGTAGAGGATCTTGACATGGAAGCTATGGTAGAGGATCTTTGGAGGAAGGACTGTCTACTTCATGACTATGTCTTTGATGGGTTGAGCCAGCCAACTGATGTTAGAGACACCCATGTGGCTGAGAGGAAAGGAGACATCGTTGATAATAACAGCAAGGACACACGTGTAGAGGAGGAGAAGAAAAGACAGAGTGATGATAAACGGATAGAGGAGAGTTATGAGAAAGTTGAAATTAACATAATGGAAGCCACGATGGACTATAATGAATGGATGACAGTCAGCGGCACAGAGGACAACAGTGACTCACCATGGGTGAAGATAAGCCATTCGTCCATCGAATGCTCTTCTGCTGAGGCGGAGCATCATCCCACAGAAACACATCACAATTTAGATGATCCAACGGTGGCTGACGCAACCGCATTCAAGGAGGTTAAAGAAACAGGAGCCAAACCTGTATCACAAGATGGAGACCTGCGTAGGAATAAAAAGATGGCAGCTGTGCTTCCTGTCAAACCCAAGACTGTACGGGTGAGGTTCTGTGTCCACTACCGCACCCAGTCTCCCTGGCAGGAGCTGGCTGTGACAGGGAACCAGCAGGAGCTGGGGAGCTGGACGGGATTCGTTCCGCTGGAGAGAGCCCAAGACGGGTTCTGGGCCAGCTGGGTCGTCCTCCCCGCGGAGAAGCAGGTGGAATGGAAGTTGGTGCTGGTGGAAGACGGAGAGATCCTACGCTGGGAGGAGGGTGATAATAGACACCTGGAGACAGGTCAGGGTGGGGGAGAGGTGTATCTCAACAAGTGGTGGGGCAGCCTCTGAGTGACAGGTTCCTACTGGGCACCAACTGGTTGGAACAATTGTTGTACACAAAAAAATACATATCAATGTAATAACATTGAATCAATGTGGAAAAATAATTCGATTTGCAAAAAAAGTAATTTTTACATTTTGAATATTTTTAACCGAAATCCTATAACACAGTTCACATGTTTGGGGATTTGGAAACTGGACGTTGAAATGACACCTGTGGGGCAGCCTCTGAGTGATAGATAGGGAGGGAACGCCACTACTATTTCCATTTCCATACTAGCATACTACTTAGAATGCATAGCCATTTTACATTTTAACATTGTACTTGCGCTAGGGGTCCTACATAGACACATATATGAGAGAGAGAAGGGACTGACTAGGGGTCCTACATACTAGGAGTCCTACATAGACATATATATATATGAGGGGACTGACTAGGAGTCCTACATAGACATATATATATATGAGGGGACTGACTAGGAGTCCTACATAGAGACATACTGTATAGAGAGAGGGGACTGACTAGGAGTCCTACATAGAGACATACTGTGTATAGAGAGAGGGGACTGACTAGGAGTCCTACATATAGACATACTGTATAGAGAGAGAGGACTGACTAGGAGTCCTACATAGAGACATACTGTGTATAGAGAGAGGGGACTGACTAGGAGTCCTACATATAGACATACTGTATAGAGAGAGAGGACTGACTAGGAGTCCTACATAGAGACATACTGTGTATAGAGAGAGGGGACTGACTAGGAGTCCTACATATATATATATAGAGAGAGAGGGGGGACTGACTAGGAGTCCTACATAGAGACATACTGTGTATAGAGAGAGGGGACTGACTAGGAGTCCTACATATATATATATAGAGAGAGAGGGGGGACTGACTAGGAGTCCTACATAGAGACATACTGTGTATAGAGAGAGGGGACTGACTAGGAGTCCTACATAGAGACATACTGTATAGAGAGAGAGGGGACTGACTAGGAGTCCTACATAGATATATATAGAGAGAGAGAGGACTGACTAGGGGTCCTACATAGAGACATACTGTGTATAGAGAGAGGGGACTGACTAGGAGTCCTACATAGAGACATACTGTGTATAGAGAGAGGGGACTGACTAGGAGTCCTACATAGAGACATACTGTATAGAGAGAGAGAGGGGACTGACTAGGAGTCCTACATAGAGACATACTGTGTATAGAGAGAGGGGACTGACTAGGAGTCCTACATAGATATATATAGAGAGAGAGAGGACTGACTAGGGGTCCTACATAGAGACATATATATATAGAGAGAGAGAGGGGGGACTGACTAGGAGTCCTACATAGATATTTAGATAGAGAGATGACTGACGACTGACTAGGGGTCCTACATAGAGATATGGATAGAGAGAGGACTGACTAGGGGTCCTACATAGAGATATGGATAGAGAGAGGACTGACTAGGGGTCCTACATAGAGATATGGATAGAGAGAGGACTGACTAGGGGTCCTACATAGAGATATGGATAGAGAGAGGACTGACTAGGGGTCCTACATAGAGATATGGATAGAGAGAGGACTGACTAGGGGTCCTACATAGAGATATGGATAGAGAGAGGACTGACTAGGGGTCCTACATAGAGATATGGATAGAGAGAGGACTGACTAGGGTTCCTACATAGAGATATGGATAGAGAGAGGACTGACTAGGGGTCCTACATAGAGATATGGATAGAGAGAGGACTGACTAGGGTTCCTACATAGAGATATGGATAGAGAGAGGACTGACTAGGGGTCCTACATAGAGATATGGATAGAGAGAGGACTGACTAGGGGTCCTACATAGAGATATGGATAGAGAGAGGACTGACTAGGGGTCCTACATAGAGATATGGATAGAGAGAGGACTGACTAGGGGTCCTACATAGAGATATGGATAGAGAGAGGACTGACTAGGGGTCCTACATAGAGATATGGATAGAGAGAGGACTGACTAGGGGTCCTACATAGAGATATGGATAGAGAGAGGACTGACTAGGGGTCCTACATAGAGATATGGATAGAGAGAGGACTGACTAGGGGTCCTACATAGAGATATGGATAGAGAGAGGACTGACTAGGGGTCCTACATAGAGATATGGATAGAGAGAGGACTGACTAGGGTTCCTACATAGAGATATGGATAGAGAGAGGACTGACTAGGGGTCCTACATAGAGATATGGATAGAGAGAGGACTGACTAGGGGTTCTACATAGAGATATGGATAGAGAGAGGACTGACTAGGGGTCCTACATAGAGATATGGATAGAGAGAGGACTGACTAGGGGTCCTACATAGAGATATGGATAGAGAGAGGACTGACTAGGGGTCCTACATAGAGATATGGATAGAGAGAGGACTGACTAGGGGTCCTACATAGAGATATGGATAGAGAGAGGACTGACTAGGGGTCCTACATAGAGATATGGATAGAGAGAGGACTGACTAGGGGTCCTACATAGAGATATGGATAGAGAGAGGACTGACTAGGGGTCCTACATAGAGATATGGATAGAGAGAGGACTGACTAGGGTCCTACATAGAGATATGGATAGAGAGAGGACTGACTAGGGGTCCTACATAGAGATATGGATAGAGAGAGGACTGACTAGGGGTCCTACATAGAGATATGGATAGAGAGAGGACTGACTAGGGGTCCTACATAGAGATATGGATAGAGAGAGGACTGACTAGGGGTCCTACATAGAGATATGGATAGAGAGAGGACTGACTAGGGGTCCTACATAGAGATATGGATAGAGAGAGGACTGACTAGGGGTCCTACATAGAGATATGGATAGAGAGAGGACTGACTAGGGGTCCTACATAGAGATATGGATAGAGAGAGGACTGACTAGGGTCCTACATAGAGATATGGATAGAGAGAGGACTGACTAGGGGTCCTACATAGAGATATGGATAGAGAGAGGACTGACTAGGGTTCCTACATAGAGATATGGATAGAGAGAGGACTGACTAGGGGTCCTACATAGAGATATGGATAGAGAGAGGACTGACTAGGGGTCCTACATAGAGATATGGATAGAGAGAGGACTGACTAGGGGTCCTACATAGAGATATGGATAGAGAGAGGACTGACTAGGGGTCCTACATAGAGATATGGATAGAGAGAGGACTGACTAGGGGTCCTACATAGAGATATGGATAGAGAGAGGACTGACTAGGGGTCCTACATAGAGATATGGATAGAGAGAGGACTGACTAGGGGTCCTACATAGAGATATGGATAGAGAGAGGACTGACTAGGGGTCCTACATAGAGATATGGATAGAGAGAGGACTGACTAGGGGTCCTACATAGAGATATGGATAGAGAGAGGACTGACTAGGGGTCCTACATAGAGATATGGATAGAGAGAGGACTGACTAGGGGTCCTACATAGAGATATGGATAGAGAGAGGACTGACTAGGGGTCCTACATAGAGATATGGATAGAGAGAGGACTGACTAGGGGTCCTACATAGAGATATGGATAGAGAGAGGACTGACTAGGGGTCCTACATAGAGATATGGATAGAGAGAGGACTGACTAGGGGTCCTACATAGAGATATGGATAGAGAGAGGACTGACTAGGGGTCCTACATAGAGATATGGATAGAGAGAGGACTGACTAGGGGTCCTACATAGAGATATGGATAGAGAGAGGACTGACTAGGGGTCCTACATAGAGATATGGATAGAGAGAGGACTGACTAGGGGTCCTACATAGAGATATGGATAGAGAGAGGACTGACTAGGGGTCCTACATAGAGATATGGATAGAGAGAGGACTGACTAGGGGTCCTACATAGAGATATGGATAGAGAGAGGACTGACTAGGGGTCCTACATAGAGATATGGATAGAGAGAGGACTGACTAGGGGTCCTACATAGAGATATGGATAGAGAGAGGACTGACTAGGGGTCCTACATAGAGATATGGATAGAGAGAGGACTGACTAGGGGTCCTACATAGAGATATGGATAGAGAGAGGACTGACTAGGGGTCCTACATAGAGATATGGATAGAGAGAGGACTGACTAGGGGTCCTACATAGAGATATGGATAGAGAGAGGACTGACTAGGGGTCCTACATAGAGATATGGATAGAGAGAGGACTGACTAGGGGTCCTACATAGAGATATGGATAGAGAGAGGACTGACTAGGGGTCCTACATAGAGATATGGATAGAGAGAGGACTGACTAGGGGTCCTACATAGAGATATGGATAGAGAGAGGACTGACTAGGGGTCCTACATAGAGATATGGATAGAGAGAGGACTGACTAGGGGTCCTACATAGAGATATGGATAGAGAGAGGACTGACTAGGGGTCCTACATAGAGATATGGATAGAGAGAGGACTGACTAGGGGTCCTACATAGAGATATGGATAGAGAGAGGACTGACTAGGGGTCCTACATAGAGATATGGATAGAGAGAGGACTGACTAGGGGTCCTACATAGAGATATGGATAGAGAGAGGACTGACTAGGGTCCTACATAGAGATATGGATAGAGAGAGGACTGACTAGGGGTCCTACATAGAGATATGGATAGAGAGAGGACTGACTAGGGGTCCTACATAGAGATATGGATAGAGAGAGGACTGACTAGGGGTCCTACATAGAGATATGGATAGAGAGAGGACTGACTAGGGGTCCTACATAGAGATATGGATAGAGAGAGGACTGACTAGGGGTCCTACATAGAGATATGGATAGAGAGAGGACTGACTAGGGGTCCTACATAGAGATATGGATAGAGAGAGGACTGACTAGGGGTCCTACATAGAGATATGGATAGAGAGAGGACTGACTAGGGGTCCTACATAGAGATATGGATAGAGAGAGGACTGACTAGGGGTCCTACATAGAGATATGGATAGAGAGAGGACTGACTAGGGGTCCTACATAGAGATATGGATAGAGAGAGGACTGACTAGGGGTCCTACATAGAGATATGGATAGAGAGAGGACTGACTAGGGGTCCTACATAGAGATATGGATAGAGAGAGGACTGACTAGGGGTCCTACATAGAGATATGGATAGAGAGAGGACTGACTAGGGGTCCTACATAGAGATATGGATAGAGAGAGGACTGACTAGGGGTCCTACATAGAGATATGGATAGAGAGAGGACTGACTAGGGGTCCTACATAGAGATATGGATAGAGAGAGGACTGACTAGGGGTCCTACATAGAGATATGGATAGAGAGAGGACTGACTAGGGGTCCTACATAGAGATATGGATAGAGAGAGGACTGACTAGGGGTCCTACATAGAGATATGGATAGAGAGAGGACTGACTAGGGGTCCTACATAGAGATATGGATGCGTTCCCATTCTTTGTCCTTTCTCTTAAAGAGTTCACTTCTCTACATGGATTTCAAAGGAAAAGGACTGATGTAAGATATCTAGTGGAAACTCTAGCACAGGCTTCTACCAATCCAAGGGCTGTAAAAGCACAAGTGGACAGAGGATAGGTACACGGCAATGTATAATATACTGTCCATGTCCCGTCTACGTACCGTCCACATACTGTATTATAGCAGTATAACTATTATGCAACTACGATATTGTCAATGAATGATAATAATCTTGGAAATGAAAAATCCACCTTATTCACTTTTGTTCAGTGGAGCACCTCAGTTTACTGCTGTGGTATTACAGTAGTGTTAGTGCTGTGGCATTATAGCATTAGTAATCACAGGTAGAATGATGATGTACTGTTATGTATTAACCAGTTTATGTGATGCTGAAATGTGTATATATATATTGAGTTATTTTTTTTGGGGGGGGGGTTCTCTTTCATATCTGTACAAGCAGGACATGTAGATCTGTTGAATTAACGTTGTTATGGTAACCTAACCAGTATCATCTACACTAATAAGTCCCTTGGAGCCTTTTGATAATATGTTTATCAACAGGGTTTGTTCATCATAAATGTTGTTGTCTTTTGTTTTCGTCGGTTTGACTTTTTTTGTTGTTATTTGCTGACATTTGATTTGATCACAATTAATCGTGTTGTTTTGGTTCTCACTGATTTTGAACCTTTTTTTGTAAAAAAAAAAAGAGTTTTAAATATGACACTTAAATGTTGTTTAGGTGGAGTAGAGTTGTTATCTATTACCCAATAAACATATTTTCTTGGAATGCAGTAGTCTTTTGGACTCATACTTACAGGTTACGCCTATAGCTACTGCTGTCCTGTTAGTTCCAGGTTAGACCTATAGCTACTGCTGTCCTGTTAGTTCCAGGTTAGACCTATAGCTACTGCTGTCCTGTTAGTTCCAGGTTAGACCTATAGCTACTGCTGTCCTGTTAGTTCCAGGTTAGACCTATAGCTACTGCTGTCCTGTTAGTTCCAGGTTAGACCTATAGCTACTGCTGTCCTGTTAGTTCCAGGTTAGACCTATAGCTACTGCTGTCCTGTTAGTTCCAGGTTAGACCTATAGCTACTGCTGTCCTGTTAGTTCCAGGTTAGACCTATAGCTACTGCTGTCCTGTTAGTTCCAGGTTAGACCTATAGCTACTGCTGTCCTGTTAGTTCCAGGTTAGACCTATAGCTACTGCTGTCCTGTTAGTTCCAGGTTAGACCTATTGCTACTGATGTCCTGTTAGTTCCAGGTTAGACCTATAGCTACTGATGTCCTGTTAGTTCCAGGTTAGACCTATAGCTACTGCTGTCCTGTTAGTTCCAGGTTAGACCTATAGCTACTGTTGTCCTGTTAGTTCCAGGTTAGACCTATAGCTACTGCTGTCCTGTTAGTTCCAGGTTAGACCTATAGCTACTGCTGTCCTGTTAGTTCCAGGTTAGACCTATAGCTACTGCTGTCCTGTTAGTTCCAGGTTAGACCTATAGCTACTGCTGTCCTGTTAGTTCCAGGTTAGACCTATAGCTACTGTTGTCCTGTTAGTTCCAGGTTAGACCTATAGCTACTGCTGTCCTGTTAGTTCCAGGTTAGACCTATAGCTACTGCTGTCCTGTTAGTTCCAGGTTAGACCTATAGCTACTGATGTCCTGTTAGTTCCAGGTTAGACCTATAGCTACTGATGTCCTGTTAGTTCCAGGTTAGACCTATAGCTACTGCTGTCCTGTTAGTTCCAGGTTACGCCTATAGCTACTGCTGTCCTGTTAGTTCCAGGTTAGACCTATAGCTACTGCTGTCCTGTTAGTTCCAGGTTAGACCTATAGCTACTGATGTCCTGTTAGTTCCAGGTTAGACCTATAGCTACTGCTGTCCTGTTAGTTCCAGGTTAGACCTATAGCTACTTCTGTCCTGTTAGTTCCAGGTTAGACCTATAGCTACTGCTGTCCTGTTAGTTCCAGGTTAGACCTATAGCTACTGCTGTCCTGTTAGTTCCAGGTTAGACCTATAGCTACTGATGTCCTGTTAGTTCCAGGTTAGACCTATAGCTACTGATGTCCTGTTAGTTCCAGGTTAGACCTATAGCTACTGCTGTCCTGTTAGTTCCAGGTTACGCCTATAGCTACTGCTGTCCTGTTAGTTCCAGGTTAGACCTATAGCTACTGCTGTCCTGTTAGTTCCAGGTTAGACCTATAGCTACTGATGTCCTGTTAGTTCCAGGTTAGACCTATAGCTACTGCTGTCCTGTTAGTTCCAGGTTAGACCTATAGCTACTGCTGTCCTGTTAGTTCCAGGTTAGACCTATAGTTACTGCTGTCCTGTTAGTTCCAGGTTAGACCTATAGTAACTGCTGTCCTGTTAGTTCCAGGTTAGACCTATAGCTACTGCTGTCCTGTTAGTTCCAGGTTAGACCTATAGCTACTGCTGTCCTGTTAGTTCCAGGTTAGACCTATAGCTACTGCTGTCCTGTTAGTTCCAGGTTAGACCTATAGCTACTGCTGTCCTGTTAGTTCCAGGTTAGACCTATAGCTACTGCTGTCCTGTTAGTTCCAGGTTAGACCTATAGCTACTGTTGTCCTGTTAGTTCCAGGTTAGACCTATAGCTACTGCTGTCCTGTTAGTTCCAGGTTAGACCTATAGTTACTGATGTCCTGTTAGTTCCAGGTTAGACCTATAGCTACTGCTGTCCTGTTAGTTCCAGGTTAGACCTATAGCTACTTCTGTCCTGTTAGTTCCAGGTTAGACCTATAGCTACTTCTGTCCTGTTAGTTCCAGGTTAGACCTATAGCTACTGATGTCCTGTTAGTTCCAGGTTAGACCTATAGCTACTGCTGTCCTGTTAGTTCCAGGTTAGACCTATAGCTACTGCTGTCCTGTTAGTTCCAGGTTAGACCTATAGCTACTGCTGTCCTGTTAGTTCCAGGTTAGACCTATAGCTACTGCTGTCCTGTTAGTTCCAGGTTAGACCTATAGCTACTGATGTCCTGTTAGTTCCAGGTTAGACCTATAGCTACTGCTGTCCTGTTAGTTCCAGGTTAGACCTATAGCTACTGATGTCCTGTTAGTTCCAGGTTAGACCTATAGCTACTGATGTCCTGTTAGTTCCAGGTTAGACCTATAGCTACTGCTGTCCTGTTAGTTCCAGGTTAGACCTATAGCTACTGCTGTCCTGTTAGTTCCAGGTTAGACCTATAGCTACTGTTGTCCTGTTAGTTCCAGGTTAGACCTATAGTTACTGATGTCCTGTTAGTTCCAGGTTACGCCTATAGCTACTGCTGTCCTGTTAGTTCCAGGTTAGACCTATAGCTACTGCTGTCCTGTTAGTTCCAGGTTAGACCTATAGTTACTGATGTCCTGTTAGTTCCAGGTTAGACCTATAGCTACTGCTGTCCTGTTAGTTCCAGGTTAGACCTATAGCTACTTCTGTCCTGTTAGTTCCAGGTTAGACCTATAGCTACTTCTGTCCTGTTAGTTCCAGGTTAGACCTATAGCTACTGATGTCCTGTTAGTTCCAGGTTAGACCTATAGCTACTGCTGTCCTGTTAGTTCCAGGTTAGACCTATAGCTACTGCTGTCCTGTTAGTTCCAGGTTAGACCTATAGCTACTGCTGTCCTGTTAGTTCCAGGTTAGACCTATAGCTACTGCTGTCCTGTTAGTTCCAGGTTAGACCTATAGCTACTGATGTCCTGTTAGTTCCAGGTTAGACCTATAGCTACTGCTGTCCTGTTAGTTCCAGGTTAGACCTATAGCTACTGATGTCCTGTTAGTTCCAGGTTAGACCTATAGCTACTGATGTCCTGTTAGTTCCAGGTTAGACCTATAGCTACTGCTGTCCTGTTAGTTCCAGGTTAGACCTATAGCTACTGCTGTCCTGTTAGTTCCAGGTTAGACCTATAGCTACTGTTGTCCTGTTAGTTCCAGGTTAGACCTATAGTTACTGATGTCCTGTTAGTTCCAGGTTACGCCTATAGCTACTGCTGTCCTGTTAGTTCCAGGTTAGACCTATAGCTACTGCTGTCCTGTTAGTTCCAGGTTAGACCTATAGCTACTGATGTCCTGTTAGTTCCAGGTTAGACCTATAGCTACTGCTGTCCTGTTAGTTCCAGGTTAGACCTATAGCTACTGCTGTCCTGTTAGTTCCAGGTTAGACCTATAGTTACTGCTGTCCTGTTAGTTCCAGGTTAGACCTATAGTAACTGCTGTCCTGTTAGTTCCAGGTTAGACCTATAGCTACTGCTGTCCTGTTAGTTCCAGGTTAGACCTATAGCTACTGCTGTCCTGTTAGTTCCAGGTTAGACCTATAGCTACTGATGTCCTGTTAGTTCCAGGTTAAACCTATAGCTACTGATGTCCTGTTAGTTCCAGGTTAGACCTATAGCTACTGCTGTCCTGTTAGTTCCAGGTTAGACCTATAGCTACTGCTGTCCTGTTAGTTCCAGGTTAGACCTATAGCTACTGTTGTCCTGTTAGTTCCAGGTTAGACCTATAGTTACTGATGTCCTGTTAGTTCCAGGTTACGCCTATAGCTACTGCTGTCCTGTTAGTTCCAGGTTAGACCTATAGCTACTGCTGTCCTGTTAGTTCCAGGTTAGACCTATAGCTACTGATGTCCTGTTAGTTCCAGGTTAGACCTATAGCTACTGCTGTCCTGTTAGTTCCAGGTTAGACCTATAGCTACTGCTGTCCTGTTAGTTCCAGGTTAGACCTATAGTTACTGCTGTCCTGTTAGTTCCAGGTTAGACCTATAGTAACTGCTGTCCTGTTAGTTCCAGGTTAGACCTATAGCTACTTCTGTCCTGTTAGTTCCAGGTTAGACCTATAGCTACTGCTGTCCTGTTAGTTCCAGATTAGACCTATAGCTACTGATGTCCTGTTAGTTCCAGGTTAGACCTATAGCTACTGCTGTCCTGTTAGTTCCAGGTTAGACCTATAGCTACTGCTGTCCTGTTAGTTCCAGGTTAGACCTATAGCTACTGCTGTCCTGTTAGTTCCAGGTTAGACCTATAGCTACTGATGTCCTGTTAGTTCCAGGTTAGACCTATAGCTACTGCTGTCCTGTTAGTTCCAGGTTAGACCTATAGCTACTGCTGTCCTGTTAGTTCCAGGTTACACCTATAGCTACTGCTGTCCTGTTAGTTCCAGATTAGACCTATAGCTACTGCTGTCCTGTTAGTTCCAGGTTAGACCTATAGCTACTGATGTCCTGTTAGTTCCAGGTTAGACCTATAGCTACTGCTGTCCTGTTAGTTCCAGGTTAGACCTATAGCTACTGATGTCCTGTTAGTTCCAGGTTAGACCTATAGCTACTGCTGTCCTGTTAGTTCCAGGTTAGAACTATAGCTACTGCTATCCTGTTAGTTCCAGGTTAGACCTATAGTTACTGCTCTCCTGTTAGTTCCAGGTTAGACCTATAGCTACTGCTGTCCTGTTAGTTCCAGGTTAGACCTATAGCTACTGCTGTCCTGTTAGTTCCAGGTTAGACCTATAGCTACTGCTGTCCTGTTAGTTCCAGGTTAGACCTATAGCTACTTCTGTCCTGTTAGTTCCAGGTTAGACCTATAGCTACTGATGTCCTGTTAGTTCCAGGTTAGACCTATAGCTACTGCTGTCCTGTTAGTTCCAGGTTAGACCTATAGCTACTGCTGTCCTGTTAGTTCCAGGTTAGACCTATAGCTATTGATGTCTTGTTAGTTCCAGGTTAGAACTATAGCTACTGCTGTCCTGTTAGTTCCAGTTTAGACCTATAGCTACTGATGTCCTGTTAGTTCCAGGTTAGACCTATAGCTACTGATGTCCTGTTAGTTCCAGTTTTAAATATACCTACGGCTGAATTGTTCAGTTTTCTCATTTTAAGCCTAGTTTCTGGGAGGGGACTTGATGCTGTTTATATCAAACTGAGAGATGAAGGATGTATTATTTATTGGGCTTTAGAAGCTCTATTAATATATCCCTCTCAGAAGGAACAGAATAAAATAGTTACTTTACTCCCTCCAGTCTCAGTCTCAGATAGAAAATAGCTTGATTTAACTCTGATCAATGTGCTTGTCCTCCTTATCTGTAACAGATGGTTTATACGAAATGTATGTTTACGGTTATGCAAAAAATGGTGAAGATGAGTCTGCTCAGATTTAACATAAACGTTACGTCTGTTGGCATTTTAATTTTAAGCTTCTTAGTCAGCCTATTATTAACTTAAGTGATTTTATTGTCCACACTGAACGTGACTTTAGTATTTAAAGGATTCTCTCTCCTCTGAGATCTATTTGTTAGAGAGAGAGAATGGAGTGTACTCTACACCAGTTCTGTAAATCATGTATATCAACTGCAGTGAAGAGGCGTGTTGGAAGGTTGGATCATTATCAGCTAAAGCAGAGGGACTGAGATCACATGGGCTGAATATGGGTAGAATATCATGTACTGGTATTTTTGATGTGTCAAATTTTATGGTATGTAATCTGCAGGCTATAATGACTTTTTTGAGAGTGGTTTGTACATCAGAGCCTTAAGGCCTTTAGTAACAATGGATCTGTTCCCTGGGCTTTGTGGAACAGACCTGGGCCTGGGCCTTGTGGAACAGACCTGGGCCTTGTGGAACAGACCTGGGCCTTGTGGAACAGACCTGGGCCTTGTGGAACAGACCTGGGCCTTGTGGAACAGACCTGGGCCTTGTGGAACAGACCTGGGCCTTGCGGAACAGACCTGGGCCTGGGCCTTGCGGAACAGACCTGGGCCTGGGCATTTCGGAACAGACCTGGGCCTGGGCCTTGCGGAACAGACCTGGGCCTTGCGGAACAGGCCTGGGCCTTGCGGAACAGACCTGGGCCTGGGCCTTGCGGAACAGACCTGGGCCTTGCGGAACAGACCTGGGCTTGCGGAACAGACCTGGGCCTTGCGGAACAGGCCTGGGCCTTGCGGAACAGACCTGGGCCTTGCGGAACAGACCTGGGCCTTGCGGAACAGGCCTGGGCCTTGCGGAACAGGCCTGGGCCTTGCGGAACAGACCTGGGCCTTGCGGAACAGACCTGGGCATTGTGGAACAGAAATGGATAGAAATGGTGTCCACATTTCTGTTGTAAACCCCCCACCATGACTGGGACAGAGAGAGGGTTCAGGGGTCACCGTTACACCAGGGGATAAGTCTGTCCATAGAGGTCAAGCAGAGACACAGATAAGGTGATGAAAGGGTGACCTGGTGCCTATTGGCGTAGATTGGAGACCCAGATGTTGCCGTCTCATCGGTGAGAAGAAGGTGATACCCTACTTTAGAAACCTTGCAACACCAAGGTCGTGGGCTTCATTTCCGTCGGGATCACATTCTAAACTCAGCAACAACAAAAAACGTCCCTTTTTCAGGACCCTGTCTTTCAAAGATAATTCGTAAAAATCCAAATAACTTCACAGATCTTCATTGTAAAGGGTTTAAACAGTTTCCCCATGCTTGTTCAATGAACCATAAACAATTAATGAACATGCACCTGTGGAACGGTCGTTAAGACACTAACAGCTTACAGACGGTAGGCAATTAACGTCACAGTTATGAAAACATAGGACACTAAAGAGGCCTTTCTACTGACTCTGGAAAAACACCAAAAGAAAGATGCCCAGAGTCCCTGCTCATCTGCGTGAACGTGCCTTAGGCATGCTGCAAGGAGGCATGAGGACTTCAGATGTGGCCAAGGCAATAAATTGCAATGTCCGTACTGTGAGACGCCTAAGACAGCGCTACAGGGAGACAGGACGGACAGCTGATCATCCTCGCAGTGGCAGACCACGTGTAACAACACCTGCACAGGATCGGTACATCCGAACATCACACCTACGGGACAGGTACAGGATGGCAACAACAACTGCCCGAGTTATACCAGGAACGCACAATCCCTCCATCAGTGCTCAGACTGTCCGCAATAGGCTGAGAGAGGCTGGACTGAGGGCTTGTAGGCCTGTTGTAAGGCAGGTCCTCACCAGACATCACCGGCAACAACGTCGCCTATGGGCACAAACCCACCATCGCTGGAGCAGACAGGACTGGCAAAAAGTGCTCTTCACTGACGAGTCACTGTTTTGTCTCACCAGGGGTGAAGGTCAGATTCACGTTTATCGTCGAAGGAATGAGCGTTACACCGAGGCCTGTACTCTGGAGCAGGATCGATTTGGAGGTGGAGGGTCCGTCATGGTCTTGGGCAGTGTGTCACAGCATCATCAGACTGAGCTTGTTGTCATTGCAGGCAATCTTAACGCTGTGCGTTACAGGGATGGACATTTTCCTCCCTCATGTGGTACCCTTCCTGCAGGCTCATCCTGACATGACCCTCCAGCATGACAATGCCATCAGCCATACTGCTCATTCTGTGCGTGATTTCCTGCAAGACAGGAATGTCAGTGTTCTGCCATGGCCAGCAAAGAGCCCGGATCTCAATCCCATTGAGCACGTCTGGGACCTGTTGGATCGGAGGGTGAGGGCTAGGGCCATTCCCCCCCAGAAATGTCCGGGAACTTTCAGGTGCCTTGGTCTTTGGTGTTAATGTGAAAATGAAAAGTGTATATGCTCTAATTTCCCCCTCAAGCATCAGGGTAATCCTTCATTTAGACACAGGACTTCACAGAGAGGTAAGTCTAGTTGCACTAAGATCAGCGCTAGGGTCTTATAACGCTGGGGTCTTATAATGCTGGGGTCTTATAACGCTGGGGTCTTATAATGCTGGGGTGTTAACGATGGGTCTTATAATGCTGGGGTCTTATAACGCTGGGGCTTATAACATTGGGGTCTTATAATGCTGGGGTGTTAACGCTGGGTCTTATAATGCTGTGGTGTTAACACTGGGGTCTTATAACGCTGGGGTCTTAACACTGGGGCCTTAACGCTGAGTAACTGACTGGAGATATGAGCTGGACTAGAGCACGTGAGGATACAGTGAAACCCAGCTCATGTTCAGTCAGGGGGCACTGTAGCAATTTTTAAAATTAAATGTAAAGCAAAAATGAGCACTTATTGGACAAGTCCCTCCCGCTTTCTGTCAGTTTTTCTTCCATTTAGTACCTAATGAACATGACCCTGACTTTGATATCTGATATTCTTTCCCCACACATTGACTCACAGGTCACAAAGCTGTGGGCGTCTGTTTCCTACATGGCCTAATTGACAGGACAGAACAGTAATCATCTCAAGGGCAAAATGGTGGTGTAGATATTAGCGGGGGCTAACAGTAGAGGTTTTAAAACATTTTCAAATGCATTTCCTGCTATTCTCTACAGTTTGACTTATTCCTCTCTTGAGGGGTATTCTGAAAACACAGTATAAGTATAACCTTTTTGGGTGGGGTGAAACAGCTACCTTCCTGCATTTCAACGCATTTTGCCATGGGACAGAGTGAAAATGTGTAGTTTTATAATGCTATTCTACACATTTTGTCATGAGTCTGAGGTTTTTCTTTGCAGTTTTAAAGCTAATCTCCTGTTACTCTACACATTTTGTTATGAAGCTGAGATAAAATGTTGCAGTTTTAAAGTAACTGTCCACTTTTAAAAGTTAGTATTCTGTTGACTCATACTCAAATAATGTTGTTGACTCGTCCTATATTCGTATTTGTGGCTAAAGCATAAATTGGAGGGGGAAAAAAACATCACAAACTTGTTTCTCAAGCAGACTGCTTAATTAAAAAATGCTATTTCCTCATAGAGGATGATGTTTTGAACTTTAACATTAGGCATGTGACCCCTCTCACCATGTGACCCCTCTCACCATGCTGACCACTCTCACCATGTGACCCCTCTCACCATGCTGACCCCTCTCACCATGTGACCCCTCTCACCATGCTGACCACTCTCACCATGTGACCCCTCTCACCATGCTGACCCCTCTCACCATTCTGACCCTTTCTCAGTTGACAGTTTTTCCCAATTGTTTACACACTAAAACTGGAACTTGAAACGCAATCACTGAAACCTGAAACTCATGTACCAAATCCCTAAACAACTCTGCAAAATTGCAAGACACAATTCCTGCTTTACACTCAGTTTTCAATTCTATATCACACTTTTTGCAAAACACTACACACAGTTCTCGACATTAGGCACAACATTCAAAATTAAAATCTCGTTAGTCCCTTTGGAAAGCAACACCAATCACAATGCCAAGCTCTATACACCAATTGGCAACACCCACTCCTCACAGGTGTAAACACTAGTTGCTGAATTGTTCACTTAGAAATCAGAGCTTTAGCACTATAAAAGGCCACAGATGAGCTCTCCTGTTTTGGAGGAAAATGGAAGTCAATGGTGAAGGAGTGAAAGGAAGAAGAGGAGGATGAGGAAGGACGGCTGTCTCAGATGAGATCAGAGATCAGTTGACCACGTGCTCAACCATGGATTGAGTATGAGGGAGGCTGGGCAGAGTGTTCAGCCCAACCTGAGCTGCTACACGGTTACATCTATCATCCGTACATTCAGAAATGACAACCATCTACACTATGCTCTTTATGTATGTATACTGTTGTTTACTTCAGTCTGACATATCAGTAGGCCTATGTTACTTAGTGATTGTTGACCAATGTTACAGTAATGTAATTTCATATTGAAAGAAAATAGATTATTTTAGCTTACTGTAACCAATCATATCATATTTGTGGATCTTTTGCAGAACTGAGAGACGGCCAGACCACGGCAGAAGACACCGGCTGTTCACGCCAGAACAGGAGACCGCTATTGTGAACATGGTGGTGGCAAGAAATAACATTAGACTACGAGAAATCCAGAACCACATAATTGCAAACAACACAATATTCAATAACATTTACCAGGTGGGCTTGTCTACATTGGACCGTGTATTACAGTGCAACCGAATCCGGATGAAACAGGTCTACAGGGTGCCATTTGAACGAAATTCTGGGAGGGTTAAAGAACAGTGCTATGAATATGTGCCAGTAAATTCTACACTGTGAATTTACTATCATATCAGCACTGTATGGACACATTACAGTACTGTAATCCAGTGTATTGTGCCTCACCATATTGACTGATCTAGTTCTATGTCACATATTGTCTTGTCTGTTTCAGAGAGTCTTGGCGCTGGATGCCGCTGCAATTCAGTACGTTTATATTTACTTTGATGAGACTGACTTCAACCTAGCCAAAAGGGGACGAGGGACAGAACATTATTGGTCACTGTGCCATTGTGAATGTCCCTGGACAGCGTGGAGGGAATATCACCATGTGCACAGCCGTTAGCCAGCAAGGCATCCTCCATCACCATGCCAACCTTGGTCCCTACAACACCGCCCTTCTCACCACATTCCTGGACACATTATAGCAGATGGGTGGGACCAGAGCAGCCCAGGTATGTTGTCATCTGGGACAACGTGAGTTTCCACCGGGCTGCTCTGGTCCGCAACTAGTTCATTGACCACCCACAATTTATTGTTCTATATCTCCCACCATATTGATATTCCCCGTTTTCTAAACCCAATTGAAGAGGGTTTTTTCCCGCATGGCGATGGAAGGTGTATGGCCGCCATCCCCTCGCAGGCCTGCCTCTCTTCCAGGCAACGGAGGATGGATGTGGTGAAGTTGATGTGGGGGCTTCCGGCGGCTGGATCCGTCACTCCAGAAGATTCTTTCCCCGCTGTTTAGCCAGGGAGAACATCACTAGTGATGTAGATGAGGTGCTGTGACCAAAATAAGAGTCAGGATGCCACCTAATATCATTTTTCTTACATTTTGCATTTTTTTTTTGTTGTTGTACAGAAAACACTTTATCTTACTGAATGTTTTTCCTGGTTTTCTCCTGTTGGGTTTGGAAAGTGTTACATACAAAACACAAGTGTTAAAAAAATACTGCATTTTGGAAATAAATGACAATGTTACTGTATTGCATTTGTGTGTGTTTATTTATGTATATTTGAGTACTACATTACATTATGCTTGTTAAAAGATTGTTACATTACCATAATAATATTTTACAACCGGCTATAGTGTAACACTGAAAATGCAAAAGGCATAAACCTACTGCTGGGATATTCATAGTAGTGTCTTGTGTTGAGCACATCAGTGGGTTGTTGGTTGGTAGACAGATCTATTCATATAGATCTGTGTGTGTGTAGAACAGTTTTGAATGCAGTGTTTGCTTTTGCTAGAGATTTGTAGAGGTTTGTGGTTTTGTGTTTAGAGTTTGGGGAAAATGGGCCAAAGATTCAGCAAACGTGTGTAAACTGTCATACGGAAGAATTATGTTCTCTGGCACACAGTAGGAAGGATATCCTAACCCTTGTAGGCTATCCAGAGTGGAAGCAAAGACCTAGAAAATGGACAGAACCCACAGAATCAGAAGTTAGAACATATAGATGCAGTATATATCTATGTACGTACTACTCTGCTATGAGGTAACTGTCTGTCATTGTTAGAATAAACAATTCTCTGTGTACCTTGAAGCCTGTTTGCTGCCTCACTCTTCTCTCTCGCGCTCTCTCTCTCTCTCTCATACTATTAATAAAACATACCACTCCTCGTACTGTCTGTGATTTCACTGTAGCTTCGACTGACCTTCAGTAGGGACAGTCTATAAAAAGTCCTAGTAAGGAAAGAATCCAGAACACAGAAATAGAATCACTAAAACAATTCCATTGGTTCCATATGACTGACCTGCAGTAGGGACAGTCTATAAAAAGTCCTAGTAAGGAAAGAATCCAGAACACAGAAATAGAATCACTAAAACAATTCCATTGGTTCCATATTCCATATCAATGTCCTACATGTAATGCTATAATAGCCCGTTTTAGCAACAAGAAAACAGTTTTAAGGCGCTAAATGTGATCAGAAATAGAGATCTGTGATTGTGAGAAGGACCTGGACCAGGCGTCAGCCTGGGAGACCACTCTCTTGCTGTCTGTGACATCATCAATCCCAGACTGCATAGCTGCAGGGTCAGGGCCCCTTCTGCTGTTTCAGAGCACAGAGCTAAGCATGCTGGCAGAGTGCACTGAGTCAAATAACACTACACTTATGTCCTGTTATTTATGGGAACTTCTCCATGGATGATAGTGGGGAAAGTCAAGAAACAGTCTGGAAGTAAACACAGAAATAAAATGTTTTATTTTATTGTATTTGGACATATACACTACATGACCAAAAGTATGTGGACACCTGCTCGTCCAACGTCTCATTCCAAAATCATGGACATTAATATGGAGTTGGTCCTCCCCATTTACTGCTATAACAGCCTCCACTCTTCTGGGAAGGCTTTCCACTAGATGTTGGAACATTGCTGTTATAACAACCTCCACTCTTCTGGGAAGGCTTTCCACTAGATGTTGGAACATTGCTGCTATAACAGCCTCCACTCTTCTGGGAAGGCTTTTCACTAGATGTTGGAACATTACTGTGGGGATTTGCTTCCATTCAGCCACAAGAGCATTAGTGAGGTCAGGCAATGATTTTGGGCGATTAAACCTGGCTCACAGTCGGCGTTTCAATTCATCCCAAAGGTGTTTCATTGGGTTGAGGTCAGGGCTTTGTGCAGACCAGTCAAGTTCTTCCACACTGATCTTGACAAACCATTTCTGTATGAACCTCACTTTGTGCACGGGGGCATTGTCATGCTAAACAGGAAAGGGCCTTCCCCAAACTGATTCCACAAAGTTGGAAGCACAGATTCGTCTAGAATGTCATAGTATGCTGTAGCGTTAATATTTCCCTTCACTGGAACTAAGGGGCCTGAACCATGAAAAACAGCCCCAGACCATTATTCCTCCTCCACCAAAGTTTACAGTTGGCACTATGCATTGGGGCAGGTAGCGTTTTTCCTGTCATCTGCCAAACCCAGATACGTCCGTCGGACTGATAGATGGTGAAGCGTGATTCATCACTCCAGAGAACGCATTTCGACTGCTCCAGAGTCCAATGGTGGCGAGCTTTACACCCCTTCAGCTAACGCTTGGCATTGCGCATGGTGATCTTAGGCTTGTGTGGGGCTGCTCAACCATGGAAACCCATTCTATGAAGCTCACAACTAACAGTTTTTGTGCTGAAGTTGCTTCCAGAGGCAGTCTGGAACTCGGTAGTTGGTGTTGCAACCGAGGACAGACGATTTTTACAGCTCTCGGCAGTCCCGTTCTGGGAGCTTCTGTGGCCTACCACTTTGCAGCTGAGCTGTTGTTGTCCTAGACGTTTCCACTTCACAACAACAGCACTTATAGTTGACTGGGGCAGCTCTAGCAGGGCAGAAATTTTACGAACTGACTTGTTGGAAAGGTGGCATCCTATGACGGTGTCACCTTGAAAGTCACTGAGCTCTTCAGTAAGGCCATTCTACTGCCAATGTTTGTCTATGGAGATTGCATGGCTGTGTGCTCGATTCTATACACCTGTCAGGAACAGGTGTGGCTGAAATACCTGAATTCACCAATTTGAAGGGGTGTCCACATACTTATGTATATATAGTGTATGAAGGGGTGTCCAGTTGTGTTTTGGGTGATTGTCCTGTTGAAAAACAAATGATGGTCCCACTAAGCGCAAACCAGATGGGATTGCGTATCGCTGCAGAATGCTGTGGTAGCCATGCTGGTTAAGTGTCCCTTGAATTCTAAATAAATCACTGACAGTGTCACCAGCGAAGCACCATCCCACCTCCTCCTCCATGCTTCACGGTGGGAACAACACATACGGAGATCGTCCATTGTTTTCACTATATATTTTACCTCTTGGGGATGTCATTCGAAAACATAATGTTAAATTTCACTGCTATGCTGACGACACACAGCTGTACATTTCAATGAAACATGGTGAAGCCCCAAAATTGCCCTCGCTAGAAGCCTGTGTCTCAGACATAAGGAAGTGGATGGCTGCAAACGTTCTACTCTTAAACTCGGACAAAACAGAGATGCTTGTTCTAGGTCCCAAGAAACAAAGAGATCTTCTGTTGAATCTGACAATTAATCTGGATGGTTGTACAGTCGTCTCAAATAAAACTGTGAAGGACCTCTGCGTTACTCTGGACCCTGATCTCTCTTTTGAAGAACATATCAAGACTGTTTCAAGGACAGCTTTTTTCCATCTACGTAACATTGCAAAAATCAGAAACTTTCTGTCCAAAAATGACGTTGAAAAATTAATCCATGCCTTTGTTACTTCTAGGCTGGACTACTGCAATGCTCTACTTTCCGGCTACCCGGATAAAGCACTAAATAAACTTCAGTTAGTGCTAAATACGGCTGCTAGAATCCTGACTAGAACCAAAAAATTTGATCATATTATTCCAGTGCTAGCCTCCCTACACTGGCTTCCTGTTAAGGCAAGGGCTGATTTCAAGGTTTTACTGCTAACCTACAAAGCATTACATGGGCTTGCTCCTACCTATCTTTCCGATTTGGTCCTGCCGTACATACCTACACGTACGCTACGGTCACAAGACGCGGGCCTCCTAATTGTTCCTAGAATTTCTAAGCAAACAGCTGGAGGCAGGGCTTTCTCCTATAGAGCTCCATTTTTATGGAATAGTCTGCCTACCCATGTGAGAGACGCAGACTCAGTCTCAACCTTTAAGTCTTTACTGAAGACACATCTCTTCAGTAGGTCCTATGATTAAGTGTAGTCTGGCCCAGGGGTGTGAAGGTGAACGGAAAAGGCTGGAGCAACGAACCGCCCTTGCTGTCTCTGCCTGGCCGGTTTCCCCTCTTTCCACTGGGATTCTCTCTTTCTCTTTCTTTCTTTCTTTCTTTCTCTCTCTCGGAGGACCTGAGCCCTAGGACCATGCCTCAGGACTACCTGGCTTGATGACTCCTTGCTGTCCCCAGTTCACCTGGCCGTGCTGCTGCTCCAGCTCCAACTGTTCTGCCTGCAGCTATGGAACCCTGACCTGTTCACCGGACGTGCTACCTGTCCCAGACCTGCTGTTTTCAACTCTCTAGAGACAGCAGCAGCGGTAGAGATACTCTCAAAGATCGGCTATGAAAAAGCCAACTGACACTTACTCTTGTGTTACTGACTTGTTGCACCCTCGACAACTACTATGATTATTATTATTTGACAATGCTGGTAATTTATGAACATTTGAACATCTAGGCCATGTGCTGTTATAATCTCCACCCGGCACAGCCAGAAGAGGACTGGCCACCCCTCATAGTCTGGTTCCTCTCTAGGTTTCTTCCTAGGTTTTGGCCTTTCTAGGGAGTTTTTCCTAGCCACCGTGCTTCTACACCTGCATTGCTTGCTGTTTGGGGTTTTAGGCTGGGTTTCTGTACAGCACTTTGAGATATCAGCTGATGTAAGAAGGGCTATATAAATAAATTTGATTTGTTTTGATTTGATTCACCTACTCTGCGTCTCACAATGACACGGTGGTTGGAAGCAAAAATCGCAAATTTGGACTCATCAGATCAAAGGACAGATTTCCACTGGTCTAATGTCCATTGCTCGTGTTTCTTGGCCCAAGCAAGTCTCTTCTTCTTATTGGTGTCCTTTAGTAGTGTTTCTTTGCAGCAATTCGACCATGAAGGCCTGATTCACACAGTCTCCTCTGAACAGTTGATGTTGAGATGTGTCTGTTACTTGAACCTTATGGAGCATTTATTTGGGCTGCAAACTGAGGTGCAGTTAACTCTGGGTCTTCCTTTCCTGTGGCGGTCCTCATGAGAGCCAGTTTCATCATAGCACTTGATGGTTTTTGTGACTGCACTTGAAGAAACGTTGATGTACTTGAAATGTTCCGGATTGACTGACCTTCATGTCTTAAAGTAATGATGGACTGTCGTTTCTCTTTACTTATTTGAGCTGTTCTTGCCATAATATGGACTTGGACTTAAATAGGGCTATCTTCTGTATACCCCCCATACTTTGTCACAACACAACTGATAGCAGTGGATTGATACTAACACCATGCCACGTATGTTGGCATGTGCTTCTACACCTGCATTGCATGCTGTTTAGGGTTTTAGGCTGGGTTTCTGTACAGCACTTTGAGAAATCAGCTGATGTAAGAAGGGCTTTGTAAATACATTTGCTTTGATTTGAATAGGAATTCCTTTCCATCTGCATTCAGCATTCCCAGGCCCTTGCTTGCTAATGCATGAGATGTCTTTATGTAACTCAACATCGCCATCCTCTGGCCATCACCGAGCAGAGGACAGACACTTCATGAGCTATGCATAGTAGAAAGCGCAAAGCAGATTAACCCAAGCACAGCATTAAAATTCTACCAAACATCCTTAACTACAATCTACTCTTCAATCTACTCTTCAATCAACTCTTCAATCAACTCTTGAGTTGCCCCTTAATCTGCTTTTTATTTTTCCTCAATTCAGCTTTTAGTTGCAAATGTGTAGAAGTGCAAATAAACCTTACTATAAATGTGTTAATAACATGGTAATAACATTGTTACAATTGTTAATAGCATACAGTAATTCAGGAAAACCATTTTTTTGGAAAATGGTTCATTATTGTTATTTGATTTATTTTTCTATTTTTTGAGGAAGACTTGCAAAACATAGACATGCATACAATGCCTTCAGAAAATATTCACACCCCTTGACTTTTTTCACATTTTGTTGTTTTAGCAACAAAAAAAATGAAATACCTGTTTTTGATTTGTCATTAGGGGGTATTGTGATGTCATTATGTGGTATTGTGATGTCATTATGGGGTATTGTGATGTCATTATGGGGTATTGTGATGTCATTATGGGGTATTGTGATGTCATTATGGGGTATTGTGTGTAGATTGATGAGGTGAAAACTATTTCATAATCAATTTTAGAATAAGGCTGTAATGTAACAAAATGTGGAAAAAGTCAAGGGGTCTGAATACTTTCTGAATGCACTGTATAGCAGAACCCAGGATATGTAAAATATTTATTTTTTTAAATACAATCTAACAATTTCGTCACACTGATGCATATTATAAACCTTCCATCTGTCTGTTATACTGCGTCTGTATGGTCCATTCTGATATAACATGTGTATTTTCTTCTCGAGACCAGTCTTTCAACACACTCACACACACACTAGCTCTGAATATGAAAACAAAGAAAACATTACTTTTTGATCCTGGCTAATTCAGCCCAGCTGCTGTTAAGTCCTCCGGCGGATTTACCATTAGGCAATTGCCTCAGGCCTCACATCACCAAGAGGCCTCATGAGCTGGGCATAATATATATATATATATATATATATATATATACAGTACCAGTCAAAAGTTTGGACACACGTACTCATTCAAGGATTTTTCTTTATTTTTACTATTTTCTACATTGTAGAATAATAGTGAAGTCATCAAAACTATGAAATAACACATATGGAATCACGTAGTAACCAAAAAAGTGTTAAACAAATCAAAATATATTTAATATTTCAAATTCATCAAAGTAGCCACCCTTTGCCTTGATGACAGCTTAATCTGCTTTACAATAGGTGTAGAGCCTAACTGGCATACAGTTAGGCTCGAGTCACTCTTTAGGATGGTTTTTTTTCCCGCTAATTGATTGTAATTTTGGAACATTCGAGCTTATAGCCTACTGCTGTGTGTGCATTGCTGCGCTTCTAATGTGATGAAATAGCTTAATAGTTTGTTAACATTTTAAGCTAAACGTTCAGATTTGTTGAGTCATTGCTTTTAAACATTTTTTGCTAGTGGTTGTATTAATTTGGGATTCATCACATCCCACAACTGTTCCTATTTCTCACACAGAATAGAATAGGTCAACTTTTGTCCTATGGGGGATAGTAGATTGACATAGGGTAGTACTTTTTCTGTTCGTTAGGCCTACTCATTTTATTTGTTAAAGTAAAGTAAATGTGGACAGTTCTTCCAACATCTCTAAAATGCGCCTCAGAATTCGATGTGTCTGTCTTCACTTATAGCCTGTGAGAAGGACCCGATCACGTGACGGGCATTAGCAAATAAGAATTGAGATATCTGAGAGAGCCATGTAGAGTGAGAGGTGCTTCGGAGCATGCAGCGGGGAGAAGAGAATTATAATTGTTAGATTCAGCCTAAAGGGCACAACGGCCACTGGCTGCAAAAGGCATGGATTTTTTTAGGGGGCATTACTGCCACACAAAGGGGATACCGACAGGGAAATTCGAGGCATTATCAAGTGCTTGTCAAATTGTGAATGAGAGACTGATGAAGTGTGTACAGCCTGCGCAAAAAAAACTAAGCAGAGCTTGTGCCTTTCATGCGACTTTTTTGAAATCATCATTAGAATCACATCATGCAGCCTTAGAATGTATTACAAATCAAAATATTTAGCCCAATGTTTGTATCACAACTGAAGTTATATAAATAACTCTAAATTAATCATATAGGAGGACCAGTTTCTTTGTAAACCGCTCAACATAGAATACCTGCATGTGTGCACACTCTCTCAAATAATTTGGAGAAAATATCCTTTCTATTTTATTCAGCTATATTCAATTGTACTCTTCATACTATAAAATAATGCCACAGAATTCGAAGCACATCTTGTCTGCTAAATGAACTAGTGTAGCCCACAGCCATATGGCATAGCCAGATCAGGGCCGAACATAAGACTACATTTTCTTCATATCATGTTTCTTTAGACCTAAAAATAATGGATTTATTGTGAAGGTGTAGACTATATTACATGGATTTATTGTGAAGGTGTAGGTAGACTATATTACATGGATTTATTGTGAAGGTGTAGGTAGACTATATTACATGGATTTATTGTGACGGTGTAGGGAATAATACATGGATTTATTGTGACGGTGTAGACTATATTACATGGATGTATTGTGACGGTGTAGACTATATTACATGGATTTATTGTGAAGGTGTAGACTATAATACAGGGATTTATTGTGACGGTGTAGGTAGACTATATTACATGGATTTATTGTGACGGTGTAGGTAGACTATATTACATGGATTTATTATGAAGGTGTAGACTATATTACATGGATTTATTGTGAAGGTGTAGACTATATTACATGGATTTATTGTGACGGTGTAGACTATAATACAGGGATTTATTGTGATGGTGTAGACTATATTACATGGATTTATTGTGACGGTGTAGACTATATTACATGGATTGATTGTGACGGTGTTGGTAGACTATATTACATGGATTTATTGTGACGGTGTAGACTATATTACATGGATTTATTGTGACGGTGTAGGTAGACTATATTAGATGGATTTATTGTGACGGTGTAGACTATATTACATGGATTTATTGTGACGGTGTAGGTAGACTATATTACATGGATTTATTGTGAAGGTGGAGGCTATATTACATGGATTTATTGTGAAGGTGTAGACTATAACACAGGGATTTATTGTGACGGTGTAGACTATATTACATGGATTTATTGTGACGGTGTAGACTATATTACATGGATTTATTGTGAAGGTGTAGACTATATTACATGGATTTATTGTGACGGTGTAGACTATAATACATGGATTTATTGTGATGGTGTAGACTATATTACATGGATTTATTGTGACGGTGTAGACTATATTACATGGATTGATTGTGACGGTGTTGGTAGACTATATTACATGGATTTATTGTGACGGTGTAGACTATATTACATGGATTTATTGTGACGGTGTAGGTAGACTATATTAGATGGATTTATTGTGACGGTGTAGACTATATTACATGGATTTATTGTGACGGTGTAGGTAGACTATATTACATGGATTTATTGTGACGGTGTAGGTAGACTATATTAGATGGATTTATTGTGACGGTGTAGACTATATTACATGGATTTATTGTGATGGTGTAGGTAGACTATATTACATGGATTTATTGTGACGGTGTAGGTAGACTATATTACATGGATTTATTGTGATGGTGTAGACTATATTACATGGATTTATTGTGACGGTGTAGACTATATTACATGGATTTATTGTGACGGTGTAGGTAGACTATATTACATGGATTTATTGTGACGGTGTAGACTATATTACATGGATTTATTGTGACGGTGTAGACTATATTACATGGATTTATTGTGACGGTGTAGGTAGACTATATTAGATGGATTTATTGTGACGGTGTAGACTATATTACATGGATTTATTGTGAAGGTGTAGACTATATTACATGGATTTATTGTGACGGTGTAGACTATATTACATGGATTTATTGTGATGGTGTAGGTAGACTATATTACAGGGATTTATTGTGACGGTGTAGGTAGACTATATTACATGGATTTATTGTGATGTGTAGGCTATATTACATGGATTTATTGTGACGGTGTAGACTATATTACATGGATTTATTGTGATGGTGTAGACTATATTACATGGATTTATTGTGATGGTGTAGACTATATTACATGGATTTATTGTGGAGGTGTAGACTATATTACATGGATTTATTGTGATGGTGTAGACTATATTACATGGATTTATTGTGACGGTGTAGGTAGACTATATTACATGGATTTATTGTGATGGTGTAGACTATATTACATGGATTTATTGTGGAGGTGTAGACTATATTACATGGATTTATTGTGATGGTGTAGACTATATTACATGGATTTATTGTGACGGTGTAGGTAGACTATATTAGATGGATTTATTGTGACGGTGTAGACTAGGTTTTTGGCCTTTCTCAGGAGTTTTTCCTAGGGAGTTTTTCCCAGCCACCGTGCTTCTTTCACATGCATTGCTTGCTGTTTGGGGTTTTAGGCTGGGTTTCTGTACAGCACTTTGAGATTTCAGCTGATGTACGAAGGGCTATATAAATAAATTTGATTTGATTTGATTTGATATATTACATGGATTTATTGTGACGGTGTAGGTAGACTATATTACATGGATTTATTGTGATGGTGTAGACTATATTACATGGATTTATTATGACGGTGTAGACTATATTACATGGATTTATTGTGACGGTGTAGGTAGACTATATTACAGGGATTTATTGTGAAGCTGTAGACTATAGTACATGGATTTATTGTGACGGTGTAGGTAGACCATATTACATGGATTTATTGTGAAGCTGTAGACTATATTACATGGATTTATTGTGAAGCTGTAGACTATAGTACATGGATTTATTGTGATGGTGTAGACTATATTACATGGATTTATTGTGAAGCTGTAGACTATATTACATGGATTTATTGTGACGGTGTAGACTATATTACATGGATTTATTGTGGAGGTGTAGACTATATTACATGGATTTATTGTGATGGTGTAGACTATATTACATGGATTTATTGTGACGGTGTAGGTAGACTATATTAGATGGATTTATTGTGACGGTGTAGACTATATTACATGGATTTATTGTGATGGTGTAGACTATATTACATGGATTTATTATGACGGTGTAGACTATATTACATGGATTTATTGTGACGGTGTAGACTATATTACATGGATTTATTGTGACGGTGTAGGTAGACTATATTACATGGATTTACTGTGACGGTGTAGGTAGACTATATTAGATGGATTTATTGTGACGGTGTAGACTATATTACATGGATTTATTGTGATGGTGTAGGTAGACTATATTACATGGATTTATTGTGACGGTGTAGGTAGACTATATTACATGGATTTATTGTGATGGTGTAGACTATATTACATGGATTTATTGTGACGGTGTAGACTATATTACATGGATTTATTGTGACGGTGTAGGTAGACTATATTACATGGATTTATTGTGACGGTGTAGACTATATTACATGGATTTATTGTGACGGTGTAGACTATATTACATGGATTTATTGTGACGGTGTAGACTATATTACATGGATTTATTGTGACGGTGTAGGTAGACTATATTAGATGGATTTATTGTGACGGTGTAGACTATATTACATGGATTTATTGTGAAGGTGTAGACTATATTACATGGATTTATTGTGACGGTGTAGACTATATTACATGGATTTATTGTGATGGTGTAGGTAGACTATATTACAGGGATTTATTGTGACGGTGTAGGTGGACTATATTACATGGATTTATTGTGATGGTGTAGGCTATATTACATGGATTTATTGTGAAGCTGTAGACTATAGTACATGGATTTATTGTGATGGTGTAGACTATATTACATGGATTTATTGTGACGGTGTAGGTAGACTATATTACATGGATTTATTGTGATGGTGTAGACTATATTACATGGATTTATTGTGATGGTGTAGACTATATTACATGGATTTATTGTGACGGTGTAGGTAGACTATATTACATGGATTTATTGTGAAGCTGTAGACTATATTACATGGATTTATTGTGAAGGTGTAGGCTATATTACATGGATTTATTGTGATGGTGTAGACTATATTACATGGATTTATTGTGATGGTGTAGACTATATTACATGGATTTATTGTGATGGTGTAGACTATATTACATGGATTTATTGTGGAGGTGTAGACTATATTACATGCATTTATTGTGATGGTGTAGACTATATTACATGGATTTATTGTGACGGTGTAGGTAGACTATATTACATGGATTTATTGTGACGGTGTAGACTATATTACATGGATTTATTGTGACGGTGTAGGTAGACTATATTACATGGATTTATTGTGACGGTGTAGACTATATTACATGGATTTATTATGACGGTGTAGACTATATTACATGGATTTATTGTGACGGTGTAGGTAGACTATATTACAGGGATTTATTGTGAAGCTGTAGACTATAGTACATGGATTTATTGTGACGGTGTAGGTAGACCATATTACATGGATTTATTGTGAAGCTGTAGACTATATTACATGGATTTATTGTGAAGCTGTAGACTATAGTACATGGATTTATTGTGATGGTGTAGGTAGACTATATTACATGGATTTATTGTGACGGTGTAGACTATATTACATGGATTTATTGTGAAGGTGTAGACTATATTACATGGATTTATTGTGACAGTGTAGACTATATTACATGGATTTATTGTGGAGGTGTAGACTATATTACATGGATTTATTGTGATGGTGTAGACTATATTACATGGATTTATTGTGACGGTGTAGGTAGACTATATTAGATGGATTTATTGTGACGGTGTAGACTATATTACATGGATTTATTGTGACGGTGTAGGTAGACTATATTACATGGATTTATTATGACGGTGTAGACTATATTACATGGATTTATTGTGACGGTGTAGGTAGACTATTTTACATGGATTTATTGTGAAGGTGTAGACTATATTGCATGGATTTATTGTGATGGTGTAGGTAGACTATATTACATGGATTTATTGTGATGGTGTAGACTATATTACATGGATTTATTGTGATGGTGTAGACTATATTACATGCATTTATTGTGATGGTGTAGACTATATTACATGGATTTATTGTGATGGTGTAGGTAGACTATATTACATGGATTTATTGTGAAGGTGTAGGTAGACTATATTACATGGATTTATTGTGATGGTGTAGACTATATTACATGCATTTATTGTGATGGTGTAGACTATATTTGTCACGTCCTGACCATAGTAAGATGTTATTTTCTATGGTAGAGTAGGTCAGGGCGTGACAGGGGGTGTTTTTCTATGTTTTGTATTTCTATGTTCAGTTTCTAGTTTTGTATTTCTATGTTGGGTTTGTTTGGGATGATCTCCAATTAGAGGCAGCTGGTCCTCGTTGTCTCTAATTGGAGATCATACTTAAGTAGGGTTTTTTTTTCCAACTGGTGTGGTGGGATCTTGTTTTTGTATTGCTCAGTGAAGCCTGCAGAACATGATGTTCGTGTTTCTTTGTTTATTGTTTTGTATAGTGTTCTGAGTACAATAATAAATATTTATCATGAGAACTCAACACGCTGCACCTTGGTCTACTCCTTACGACGATCGTCACAGCAGATCCCACCACAAAAGGACCAAGCAGCGTGGTCAGGACAACTGGACATGGGAGGAGATTCTGGACGGGAAAGGACCCTGGAGTCAGGCTGGGGATTATCGCCGCCCGAGGGAGGAGATTGAGGCAGCAAGAGCAGAGCGGCGTTATTATGAGGCACTATACCAACCACGAGGCAAGCACGAGAGGCAGCCTCCCCAAATATTGGGGGGTGGGGCACACGGGGAGATTGGCAGAGTCAGGTTGGAGACCTGAACCAACTCCCCGTGCTTACCGTGGGGAGCGAATGACCGAGCAAGCACCGTGTTATGCCTGGATGCGCACCGTGTGGAAGCTTGGGCTGTAGCCCGGTGCGCTACAGCCCGGTGCGCTACAGCCCGGTGCGCTACAGCCCAAGCTTCCCGCAGTTGCCGTGCTAGAGTTGTCATTCAGCCAGGAAGGATTGTGCCGGCTCAGCGTTCCTGGTCTCCGGTGCGTCTCTTCGGCCCAGGTTATCCTGCGCCAGCTCTACGCACGGTACCCCCAGTTCGCCAGCACAAACCTGTGCAACCTGTTCCAATGCCCTGCGCTTGCCGAGCTACGGGGGGTATCCAGCCAGGACGGGTTGTGCCAGTCATAAGCTCCAGACCTCTAGTGCGCCTCCACGGCCCAGTATATCCTGCACCAGTTCTACGCACTGTGTCGCCAGTGCGCCTGCACAGCCCAGTTCGTCCTGTGATCCGCCCTTGCCAGACTAAAGGAAGTATCCAGCCAGGACGTGTTGTGCCAGTCATAAGCTCCAGACCTCCTCCAAGGCCCAGTATACCCTGTGCCTGCTCTGTGTACCCGGCCTCCAGCGACATTCCCTAGTCCGGTGAGACCTATTCCGGCTCCACGTACGAAGCCTCCAGTGGCCCGGAGCCTGTAGGGATGATCCATGGCAAGAAGCCTACAGTGGTGATCCATGGCACAGAGCCTGCAGTGATGATCCATGGCGTGGAACCTCCAGCGGTGACCTGCAGCCCGGTTCCTCCGACGATCCACAGTCCAGTGGTACAGAAGCAGAGGGATCAGCGGGCGTTACACCCCGAACCGGAGCCGTCTCCTCTGTGGGAAGATCCGCAGGATGAGAAGGTTATGGGTACTGCACCAGAGCCACCATAGACAATAGTTTGTTGTTTAGGTGCAGTCAGAGTCCACACCTTTGGGGGGGGTACTGTCACATCCTGACCATAGTAAGATGTTATTTTCTATGGTAGAGTAGGTCAGGATGTGACAGGGGGTGTTTTTCTATGTTTTGTATTTCTGTTCATTTTCTACTTTTGTATTTCTATGTTGGGTTTGTTTGGGATGATCTCCAATTAGAGGCAGCTGGTCCTCGTTGTCTCTACATTTTTACATTTTAGTCATTTAGCAGATGCTCTTATCCAGAGCGACTTACAGTAGTGAATGCATACATTTCATTTTTATTTTTATTTTTTTGTACTGGCCCCCCATGGGAATCAAACCCACAACCCTGGCGTTGCACACACCATGCTGGCATTGCAAACACCATGCTCTACCAACTGAGCCACAGGGAGACCGACACTAATTGGAGATCATACTTAAGTAGGGTTTTTTTTCCCACCTGGGTTTGTGGAATCTTGTTTTTGTATTGCTCAGTGAAGCCTGCAGAATGTGACGTTCGTGTTTCTTTGTTTGTTGTTTTGTATAGTGTTCTGAGTGTAATAATAAATATTTATCATGAGAACTCAACACGCTGCACCTTGGTCTACTCCTTACGACGAACATCACTATTACAGGGATTTATTATATTATTGATTTTAAAATGTAGCTGTTGCAAAGGTCTGCATCAGTGGCTTGTAGGTGATGCGTGGAAGACAGAAGACAAAATGTCATGACCGCCACAACCCTAAGGCTGACGTAGCCTGTACTGTTCAATTGTGAACACAATTATTGCTATGACAATTGGCCTACATACCCCGGTCTAGGCGCCGATGATCAGTGATACAGAGTCAGTTTGATATTACTTGATTACTGATCCCCCCCAACTCTCTCTCTCTCTCTCTCCTGTCTTTCCCCATCTCCTCTTTCTCTCACACTCACACAGTTCTGTCACTCAGCCCTATCCAGTGGACATGATGCTCTCAAGGTCCTGCACTACCACCTCCTACAACACCCTGATGAGAAGCAATAAGCCTGGCCCCATGACTCTATGTCTGCATATCTCTCTAACCCTGCTGTACCCGGCAGTACTGAGACAATAAGATTCTAGAACAGTTTTACACCATTTTAAATGGAATGCTCAACAGTGATTATTTGATGTCTGTCTTGACCATCCTCACAGACGGTGTGGTTGATAATACCTGCAGACCTGTTTTGAGGGACAGCTGGACAGAACATATCAAAAAATGTTTGGACCTCAACTGAGACCCTCCTCTCTTTCCCCATTCTTCAAGGAAATCTCCTTCTTTACACTTCCTGTTTGGCATGATGCTCTCAAGGTTTCTCTCTCGTGTCATGTGGTATTACCTATAGATGACTCCTAGACACTGTCAAGTTGTTTGAATGGTTGTCCACGTCAGGCTACTTACTTGTGTGAGCGGACCAAGTCATTTGGTGTTACTCTAAAGGTGGAATAAACGAGTCAGGATTAGGTTTTCTTAATTGAACAAAGTTCTCTATTGAGGGATTTCTTTCAACTCAAACACTCCAACACAATCAATGATGATCTCCCAAGGAAAACAGATTTTCTTCTTTACACGAAAAAGGAACACAAGACGAGTATCTTTAAACTACAACATCAATCACGGATTTGTCACCGTCTTAATGGTTCGTTCGTGGATAGCTCCCCTCTCGCGGTGGCCATCCCCCAGAGGTAGTTTGTCTTCTTCTTTTCGCCTTCCGAAAAGTACGTCTTCTCCTTTGGAGGAGCAAACACTCTTCCCCCCCTCCATCAGGTCCTAACTGCCTGGTACTCAGGTCCTAACTGCCTGGTACTCAGGGCTCTATTGTCCCTCCATCAGGTCCTAACTGCCTGGTACTCAGGGCTCTATTGTCCCTCCATCAGGTCCTAATGGCCTGGTACTCAGCACTCTATTATCCCTCCATCAGGTCCTAACTGCCTGGTACTCCGGGCTCTATTGTCCCTCCATCAGGTCCTAATGGCCTACTACTCAGGGCTCTATTATCCCTCCATCAGGTCCTAACTGCCTGGTACTCAGCACTCTATTTTCCCTCCATCAGGTCCTAATGGCCTGGTACTCAGGGCTCTATTGTCCCTCCATCAGGTCCTAATGGCCTACTACTCAGGGCTCTATTGTCCCTCCATCAGGTCCTAACTGCCTGGTACTCAGCACTCTATTTTCCCTCCATCAGGTCCTAATGGCCTGGTACTCAGGGCTCTATTGTCCCTCCATCAGGTCCTAACTGCCTGGTACTCAGGGCTCTATTGTCCCTCCATCAGGTCCTAATGGCCTGGTACTCAGGGCTCTATTGTCCCTCCATCAGGTCCTAACTGCCTGGTACTCAGCACTCTATTTTCCCTCCATCAGGTCCTAAAGGCCTGGTACTCAGGGCTCTATTGTCCCTCCATCAGGTCCTAATGGCCTGGTACTCAGGACTCTATTGTCCCTCCATCAGGTCCTAACTGCCTGGTACCTGTCGCACTGCAAGAGCCAGCTCCTCAAACAGTTTTTTGATGCATGTAATGAAATGTGTTCTTCTAAGCTCAGTCATGCAATTGCATGTGAAAACAGAGTTTTGATCAGTGGTGTAAAGTACTTAAGTAAAAAATACTTTAAAGTACAACTTAAGTAGTTTTTTGGGGTAGCTGTACTTTACTATTTATATTTTTGGCAACTTTTACTTTTACTTCACTACATTACTAAAGAAAATAATGTACTTTTTACTCCATACATTTTCCCAGACACCCAAAAGTACTCGTTACATTTTTAAATGCTTAGCAGGACAGGAAAATCAATCAAGTGTATTTATGAAGACCTTTTTAAATCAGCAGATGTCACAAAGTAGTGTTCAGAAACCCAGCCTAAAACTCCAAACAGCAAGCAATGCAGGTGTAGAAGCACGGTGGCTAGGAAAAACATCTCCATTCGCTATTCGAGTGCATACGGATGGCATGTCGTTTTTTCCCTACCCTGTTCCTACAGGTGCATACCCTGTTGATAATGGCGCATTCAAAATCAAATTATTTCACACATATTATTTAGTAGTCAAGATTGCAATGAGTATAGTCTGATGGGTGAGAATATTAGGCCTTGCACTTGTTGTGCAGAACAAGAACGAGTACACCATGAATCCCATATATGTTTGGATCTCAAAGACATTCTAAGGTTTCTATCACAACTAAAGTTGCCCAAATAACACTCTAAAATAAGCTTATATGACCCCTGGAACAGGGTTTGAGAGATCAGGCTTAACCTACAAAGCCTAGTGAAATGTGTTCTTATAGTCCAATCATTGCGCAATTGCTTGTAAAAAAACAAACAAAAAAAGAGTTTTGAATGGCCACTATTAAAAAGAGGAGGATCCCAGCTTTGTAGTGCTTCTTCATTTATTTATCAACTCCTAAAATAAACCCTGTTAATCCGCTTTACAACCGTAGTCGGCTACCTGGGATATTAAAAAAACGTAACCGCACAAAACACTTCCTCTATTCGCTAGTAGATTGTATAGGCTACGGATGACATGTCTATTTTTGGGGGGCCCAAATCTAAACTCATTTCACTCATACACTACATGACCAAAAGTATGTGGACACCTTCCTGTTGAACATCTCATTCCAAAATCATGGGCATTAATATGGAGTTGGTCCCCACCACTTTCCTGCTATAATAGCCTCCACTGTTCAGGGCATGGACTCTACAAGGTGTTGAAAGCGTTCCACAGGGATACTTGGGCCCATATTGACTAAAATGCTTCCCACAGTTGTGTCAAGTTGGCTGGAGGTCCTTTGAGTGGTGGACTATTCTTGATACACACTGAAAGCTAGGTTGAAAAACCCAGTAGCGTTGCAGTTCTTGACACAAACAGGTGCGCCTACCCACTACCATACCCCATTTAAAGGCACTTAAATATTTCGTCTTTCCCATTCACCCTCTGAATGGCACACATACACAATCCATGTCTCAATTGTCTCAAGGCTTAAAATCCTTCTTGAACATGTCTCCTCCCCTTCAGCTACACTGATTGAAGTGGATTTAACAAGTGACATCAATAAGGGATCATAGGTCCATCAGGGGTCCATCAGGGGTCCATCAGGGGTCCATCAGGGGTCCATCATAGGTCCATCAGGGGTCCATCAGGGGTCCATCAGGGGTCCATCAGGGGTCCATCATAGGTCCATCAGGGGTCCATCAGGGGTCCATCAGGGGTCCATCATAGGTCCATCAGGGGTCCATCAGGGGTCCATCATAGGTCCATCAGGGGTCCATCAGGGGTCCATCAGGGGTCCATCAGGGGTCCATCAGGGGTCCATCAGGGGTCCATCATAGGTCCATCAGGGGTCCATCAGGGGTCCATCAGGGGTCCATCAGGGGTCCATCATAGGTCCATCAGGGGTCCATCAGGGGTCATCTCGTTACCAAACATCCTTTAAGCCATCTCACAATATACACCACATAACCTCTCCCCCCCCCTCCCACACACACACACACACACACACACACACACACACACACACACACACACACACACACACACACACACACACACACACACACACACACACACACACACACACACACACACTTCAAAATTGAGTCCAGGGTCCATGGATAGAGGAACTTGTTGTTCAGACAGTGCGAGACCCTCCTACTTCAAAATCCAGCAACTCACAGTTAGAAAACATTCCTGACTGCATCGGGACCTGGTGACCTCATTCGTCTGAACAGGGGCCAGCGGGGGCCTCTAACGGTGTTCATTAACAGTGGATGAAGATGAGTATTTATCGCCCCAGTTCATCAAACACAACCACGGATACACTTTCAATAGCATCTCCATGCTGACTTATTGCATCATACAGTAACATTGACAAGCAGACAGAGGCTATTTTGAGACACTGAGAGGGGTAGCAAGCCCTGTGTTGTTCTACCCAAGAAAAATGTAATTATAATAGAGTCTAATTGTAGAATAGAATAGAAAATCTTTCTTTTCTGTCAGACTGATTGGTTATCTACATCTCAGTGTGAGAGGTGAGGCAATTGGTTTATAGCTGATTCATTACCTTCATTTCGACACAGTAACAAAGGAATGCAGATTAGTGTAAACACACTCCCTCTTAGTTGGAAACTTGTGCAACGTGTGTGTACTGTGAAAGCCTAGCCAACACTGTGGTCATCTAACCAGGACACGTCTGACTGACATAAATAACACATGGATAACCTGAGGGAGAATTTGAGAAAACCTAATACGTCGTTTTTCTTTTTCTTTTTTTGTTTTTTTAAGAGCTTTGATAATGTCAGGTAAGGTGTTACATCTATCCAGGCTACTCCTTTAAATACCAGCTCAGTCTAATACTCTCAACAGATGTCCTTACACTGATAAGGAAGCACATAACCCACTGGGCAAAGACGTCAATTCAACGTCTATTACACGTTGGTTTAACGTTAATTTCATTGAAATAATGTGGAAACAACGTAGATTCAACTAGTGTAAAAAGACTGTTGGATTTAGTCATCGGTCTACACGTACCCCAGCACCCCGACTTCCCCAATACACCTGCAAATATCGGACTATAAATAGTTCCTTCCTGTATTCTACTGATGCTAAAATGTTTTTTCTATTCTACTGCCATTTACTTCATGTTCATATTCTTATCTTGTATTTATTATCTTATTGTTGTATTGTCGAGAAGGAACCTGCAAGTTGGACGATGTATACCATACCTATCCTGTACATAGGACTAATACAATTGAATACAACTAAAACTAAATACAAAAGCAGTAATCTCATATTCACCCCTAATTTCGATGACGTGGTCAAGACACAAACACAATTACGGAAAGACGGCCTGGGATGGATGCTGTGTTTGCGCTTCCAGTATGTGTGTCAGGATAGTTAAAATAGACATTTCATGGTGTTGAATAAACTAAAGCACGTATGTAATTTGATTTCTGTACGATCTCGACAATTTGAGTTTTTAAGAAGCGGGCCGGGTAGTTTACGGTTTCCGCTAGTTACCACAATCACAAAGTCAAAATTGTCTATATTATAAAAAATATATCAAAACAACAATTCGCTTTTTTAGTCTTCATTTAAGATTAGGTTTAGGCATAAGGTTAACTGTGTGGTTAAGATTAAGGTTAAATATAAAATGACATTTTAAGACGAGAAATTGTAGAAATAAACGGGTTTTAGGACTTTGTTGCTGTGACGACCGTAGACTCCTCCTCTCGACACATGCGCACTACCCGACTTCAATCATTGACTGAGAGGAGATGACCGTTCTCCCAGCAGCAGGATATTATGCTGGCAGAACGATCGCGTATTTATTTTTATTAAATAAGAGTTCCCCTGCAAAGACATGCCAATCTGGGAATATATATATATATATATATATATATTATTTTTTTTACCTCCAGTACAGTACAACTGTTTTGTTAATTTTACGTTATTTTTTTAATTTTTTTTTTACATATTGTCACGTTCTGACCAGTAAAGGGGTTATTTGTTATTGTAGTTTGGTCAGGATGTGGCAGGGGGTGTTTGTTTTATGTGGTTCGGGGTTTGTTGGGCTATGTTCTTGTTAGTTTATTTCTATGTTAGTTCTCGTCTTTCTATGTCTATGTTTAATTAATGGGGTTGACCTTCAATTGGAAGCAGCTGCTCCTCGCTTCTAATTGAAGGTCTTATTTAAGAGGGGTGTTTTTTTCTATGGGATTTGTGGGTAGTTGTCTCCTGTTTTGTGTCTGTAGCACCTGACAGGACTGTTTAGTGTCGTTTGTTGTTTTGTATACGTGTTTCTTTTGTTTTTCCTTCTTTTGATTTAATAAAGAAGATGAATATACACGTTCCCGCAGCACCGTGGTCCAATCCTTACCACGCTCGTGACACATATTGTGTTATTTATTTCAGCATTTATTTTTTGAAAGTTTACACAAATACTTGTGTGATGAACGCGATTGTGTAGGCTGTATTTAAAGAAATTCATTTTTTAATAAAATACAAATATATGTTATTGGATTTACTCAATAGTCTGCAAAACTTAAGTGGGTCTCTTGTGCTTGGCAACAGGTTTAATACAGCTGACTCCTTACTCGACCCACTCCATTCACTGTAACGCAGTACACGGTATATGGGATTCTTATTGGCTTGTAGGGAGAACTTTTCTACCTGTCTCAGCTAAAGTGGCATGGGAAATACTCAGTAGGGTCTCTACTAACCAGATATAGTTAGTTTTGGAGCGAGGGACTGTGTCACAAGGCCTGCTGCTGCCTTTTATATTCTGCCCCCTCCGTAGCCCCCAATGCAATACTCTGTAATAGACTGTACATAGAACACATATTGGCTTGTAGTTATATGTGTGTTGCTTTTCTATCCAGGTTAGCAGTATACTGTAAAGCCCAAGTAAACCAATAACACAGACAAGATTGAAAGATAATGCATAACAACAGAGATGTGGTGATTATCAATCAAGGTCAGCAAAAGGCGCTTTCTGTAAAGTTTATAATGGATTCCGTAGTGATTTTTCTTTCTAACTGATGTAAACATACTGTCGCATGCCACTGTAACAAAACGTATTGGCATTGCCCTCTAATAAGACTGCTTTAGAGAATAAGCACACATAAACATCACAACTACTACCATCTGACTGTTTTCTAAAATAGGGGGCACCGATGAGAAAATTCATAGTTTAGTATTAGATGTTTAGACCTAGATGAGTTATTCTTTGTGCATTTGTGAGAGTACAGATGACTTTTGTCTTTCTGAAGACAATGTAGTACTTTTTCCACTGTGTTTTTGTTTTTGTATGATACCAGAAAGAACACAGCTTGTTTCAGGAATTATTGGACCCTCTCTAAGGTCAAGCCCACACTCGATGTTGATACTTGAGTGTAGTCGATATTCCAGCAGGACTTGGGCAGGAGCTCATCGGAGCTGAGTACCGGCACCTCAAATGTTATACAGCTTGAGCTCTTGTTCCTCTTGTAGAATATTAGCTATAAAGTATTGAGGAGCTCCTGCACTTAAAGGGAAACAGTACCGGCACCCAAAATGAGTACCAGAACCTATTGCAGTCCAAGTCAAGCACTGTGTACCGGAGCTTGTCGTGTAGTGTGTATGATTTTACAAATGGGTAATTATCTGGAAATGCTACAATACTGGATAGATTTACATTTTAGTCATTTAGCAGACGCTCTTATCCAGAGCAACTTACAGTAGTGGGTGCATACATTTCATACATTTTTTTTCTCCGTACTGGTCCCCCGTGGGAATCGAACGCACAACACTGGCGTTGCAAACACCATGCTCTACCAACTGAGCCACACTGGATAATTCTAAGAGGTGTATGTTATATATGAAGCAGGATAGATTAAAGCTCTTGGGTAAACAGCTCTTAGCTGGCCTGTCTACCTTCACAAGTAATGTCTTTGGAGAATGGATGACATTAAAGCTTGACTGTTGGAAGTTGTTGGCAGTTTTTACAAATCTTGTTTTGTTGGGATGCTATCAGTGAAAGACATTCTTTGATGCCTCTTACTGAAATATGTCTTAGTTCAACTATTTGTTATTTTACCCTGGCTATACATGGCTTTCTAGGACTGACTGCAATTTGGAGAGTATAAACTATGAATGTGGAGGAAATCATTGGCTAAGAAATGTGCAGGTAGCGTTTCCGTAACAAAAGATTCTATAATGTCACACATATATATATATATCGCTGTTTTAAAGCCTCTGATGAAGAAATGGTTTTGTAGTCTGTCCTGTTTTCACTGCATCCAACTGTGAAATGACTTTGCTGAATTTCTGATTTGGACTTCCTACTCTTTGCTTTAAGTAATCTTTCGTGACATTCTTTGAAAGCAAATGTTTTCTTCATGAAACGTGAAAAAAAAAACCCAGGAAAGGCTTTAACCTCAAGACGATATGGGGGAAATGGTTACACGTTGGAATAACATCAATATCTGAAACTGACTCACAGGACTGTCTGGTCACTGATAATCAGAGATCCTGGGAAGGCGCTCATTACATCATTCATAAATGATATTCTTCATCTTAAAAGAGCCAACTGCTAGAAGATCAATAAAGCGAGATGGGGGGGGGGGTTACATTACAGTGGTGACTTTTAACCCTACGGGAGAAACATAAAGTACAAGAATATCTGGAGTGGTGTTCCAAATTGTTTGTCTACTGTTTACTGCTGCATGTTTACTGCTGCGTGTTTACTGCTGCGTGTTTACTGCTGTGTTTACTGCTGCGTGTTTACTGCTGCATGTTTACTGCTGCATGTTTACTGCTGTATGTTGACTGCATGTTTACTGCTGCATGTTTACTGCGTGTTTACTGCTGCGTGTTTACTGCTGCGTGTTTACTGCTGCGTGTTTACTGCTGCGTGTTTACTGCTGCATGTTTACTGCATGTTTACTGCATGTACGTGGAGCTTCTCCCCTTTTCTAATAATTTGGTTGAAAATAATGTCAAGGGTGCCTTTTATGATTGGAAGTGGAACGCTAAACATTGTAGTTTCTAATAAGACAAAGGCCAAGTAATAATCACTTGTATTTTCTCACAAATGACAATTTGGCGAAATGGGCTATGATCCATGAATCAGTCCAAGACCCAAGTTCAAGAGGCCAACCTTAGGATTGTTGGCGACCAAAGTGGTTTTAAGAAAATCGTTGGAAGGCTATGCATAATTGTGGTGCTATAAACCTATAGCAACATGACATTACTAGGATAAAATATTTTATTTGCCAGGTCAAGCGGTTAACCTGATGCATTTTTTGCCACATGTCATGGCTGGCCTTGGGCTGATTTAAATGCAGTGGTGTAAAGTACTTAAGTTAAAATACTTTAAAGTTCAACTTAAGTAGTTTTTTGGGGGTATCTGTACTTTACTATTTATATTTCTGACAACTTTTACTTTTACTTCACTACATTCCTAAAGAAAATAATGTACTTTTTCCTCCATACATTTTCCCTGACACTCAAAAGTACTCGTTACATTTTGAATGCTTAGCAGGACAGGAAAATTGGACAGGAAACACAGTCCCCCTCCAAAAACGAATCATATTTGGTGAGTAATCATCAAATCAAATCAAATTGAATTAGTCGCATGCGCTGAATACAACAGGTGTAGACCTTACAGTGAAATACTTACTTACGAGCCCCTAACCAATAATGCAGTTGAAAAAAATACAGATAAGAATAAGAAATAAAAGTAACAAGTAGTTAGTATGTACATGAAGGTAGAGTTATTAAAATGACTATGCATAGATGATAGCAACAGAGAGTAGCAGTGGTGTAAAAGAGGGGAGGCAATGCAAATAGTCTGGGTAGCCATTTGATTAGGTGTTCAGGAGTCTTATGGCTTGGGGGTAGAAGCTGTTTAGAAGACTCTTGGACCTAGACTTGGCGCTCCGGTACTGCTTCGCCGTGCGGTAGCAGAGAGAACAGTCTATGACTAGTAGAGACCCTACTGGGTATTTCGCACCCCACTTTAGCTTGTTCACACAATACTAGTGGCCATTGATTAAAATTCAATATCATTTGAATAAACTATCCACATAGCAATATTTAGAAATTCGGACTTTTATTTAGAAGGTTTCTTCATTACCATACGAACGTGGCGTTCTCATTTGTGCTGTTGGCAGAATACTAGTGGCGAGGAGGGGGAGGCAAAACCTTATTTGCCGTTCTCCTTGCTGCAGTAAATTATCAAAACTTTGCATCTATGGAACTGGACTGGGGATGCTGAACCGCATCAAGGGAACAAGATTGATACAAATGTTGAATACTTCCATATTGTCAATCTATCGGGAATCAAGGTGGAACTTTCAGATAAAGTAGATGAATCAAGTGTCTGGTGCGCAAAACTTTTTTTTTCTTCTGACGGGGCAAATTGAGCAGATCCCTCTGCAACCAGCTCGCTGAGGAGAGGAGAGCGCTCGTCTTTCTTTCTCCCAGCCCAGTGGATTGTAGCAAACTCTATTGTGATGCTAAAATGAAGTCGTAAGAGGGAGAGGGACTGACCAACGATCAGAAGTGAAGCTATCCACGGGATTTCTGCTAATCCATTTGAACTAAACATGTTTTTGGGATTTGTTCCATCCATTTAATGTTATGTTTGTGGAGCGTTTCATTTTCACCGCTTGTTGTTGACTGTTGGAACGAAGTAAAAGTGTTTCAACACACAGACTGGAGCGAGAGAGAAGGAAAACCATGTTTCATTCGCTGACTAAGATTCAGTAGAGCTAGGAAATGATTCAGCCTGTCTGTTAGGAGTGGACATGCCCCTGTCGGTATGCGCTGCAGAAGACTTTAATAAGAAAAGAAAAATATAACAAATCATTTATTCAATCTTTTCCAAATCATTTCCCCTCTGCTGTGGGTCTGGTGGACTGAATAGGACCGAGCCACCAGGACCAGGCTGCCTCGGTACTGCTAGTGATTATGGAAAGCAGTCTCCCCAGCTACAGTACAGTCATACACCGAGGAAAGGCGCTGTTTGTGGAGGCCCGGCTCCTGGGTGGGGCGCCCTGGGGCTTTCAGCTCAAAGGAGGTCTGGAACATGGACAACAGTTGATCGTCTCGAAGGTAAGGAAGGTGTATGTCTATGTCAGGTGCACTACTAGTAGAGTTTACTTATACATATCCATGGAAGATATCCATATTTCCGGGATCTAAACTACAACTAGTACCAAGTTGTTACTTGGTACTAGTACCAAGTTGTTTGCAACGCCAGGGTTGTGGGTTCGATTCCCACGGGGGGCCAGTAGAAAGAAGAAAAAAAAATGCATGAAATGAAATGTATGCATTCACTACTGTAAGTCGCTCTGGATAAGAGCGTCTGCTAAATGACTAAAATGTAAATGTAAATGTAATATCAGGCCCTATGAACACAGCTGTCATAATTGGGATGAAGTGAAAAGTCCCTAAGGGCAACATTGTTACTACCCCAGGCTAGGTGGAAGGAAGGACTGTGACGTTGTTACAGTGTTACAATGTGTCTGTTTACAGTGTCGTGTTACAATGTGTCTATTTCATAGAAGAGGAATTGAGTAATTAACATTTTTCCGATTGTATTGGATCTGCAGTACATGTTGCGACAGACAAATCATGTCTAGAACTCATCCGCCGTCAGATGTTTTTCCGTGTGTCTCATCAAGTGTAGGTTTACAGTTAGTAGGAGCAGGACTGCCAACTTTTGATGAAAGCTTGGAGTGAGATTTTGCCTAGAAGGGGGACTGTGGGTCCTCCCCCAGATTTTTTTTTTTTTACAGTTTTAAAGCTAATTTCCTGCAATTCTATGTATTTTTTTTTTTTTTACATGGTTTAGGCTTATGACCAGGGGGGAAAACACAGGCCAGGTGAATTCAGAATACTTTGACCATTAAATGAACACAAACATTTTGACGACTTTGTTACTTTGACATTTTTGGGGGATGAAATTTAAAAGTATGCAAATATATATATTTTTTAACATATTTTTTTGAGATGGTTTGAAACTTTATTCAGACAGTAATGAAATTAGATGGGGAGACAGGCAAATGGCAGAAACAGTGAGAAGGTCGGTGGGAATGCTCTGCATAGGAAATACTAATATTAAAGGTTGATGGCAGTGGGTAACCAAATATTAGATTGCAGTCTCCTTGTCCATTGACTGCTGTCAAGGTAAGGACACAAACATTTGTGTCCTTACCTGCTGCCTAAACCTCTCGCTGCCTAAACCTCTCGCTGCCTAAACCACTCGTTGCCTAAACCACTCGTTGCCTAAACCTCTCGTTGCCTAAACCTCTTGCTGCCTAAACCTCTCACTGCCTAAATCTCTCGCTGCCTAAACCTCTCGCTGCCTAAACCTCTCGTTGCCTAAACCTCTTGCTGCCTAAACCTCTCACTGCCTAAATCTCTCGTTGCCTAAACCTCTCACTGCCTAAACCTCTCACTGCCTAAACCTCTCGTTGCCTAAACCTCTCGCTGCCTAAACCTCTCGTTGCCTAAACTTCTCGTTGCCTAAACCTCTCGCTGCCTAAACCACTCGTTGCCTAAACCTCTCGTTGCCTAAACCTCTCGTTGCCTAAACCTCTCGTTGCCTAAACCTCTCGCTGCCTAAAGCTCTCGCTGCCTAAACCTCTCGTTGCCTAAACCTCTCACTGCCTAAACCTCTCGTTGCCTAAACCTCTCGCTACCTAAACCTCTCGCTGCCTAAACCTCTCACTGCCTAAACCTCTCGTTGCCTAAACCTCTCACTGCCTAAATCTCTCGCTGCCTAAACCTCTCGTTGCCTAAATCTCTTGCTGCCGTGCTTTTGTCTGCACCAGAAATCTGAGGTCTCATGATCGGCTCCATGTGGTTTTACACCAGAAAGCTGAAGGTCTTTCACTGTGCTTTACATTACTACTGTTAGTAATAACTAGCTGAAGGCCTTTCACTGTGCTTTACATTACTACTGTTAGTAATAACTAGCTGAAGGCCTTTCACTGTGCTTTACATTACTACTGTTAGTAATAACAACTAGCTGAAGGCCTTTCACTGTGCTTTACATTACTACTGTTAGTAATAACTAGCTGAAGGCCTTTCACTGTGCTTTACATTACTACTGTTAGTAATAACTAGCTGAAGGCCTTTCACTGTGCTTTACATTACTACTGTTAGTAATAACTAGCTGAAGGCCTTTCACTGTGCTTTACATTACTACTGTTAGTAATAACAACTAGCTGAAGGCCTTTCACTGTGCTTTACATTACTACTGTTAGTAATAACTAGCTGAAGGCCTTTCACTGTGCTTTACATTACTACTGTTAGTAATAACAACTAGCTGAAGGCCTTTCACTGTGCTTTACATTACTACTGTTAGTAATAACAACTAGCTGAAGGCCTTTCACTGTGCTTTACATTACTACTGTTAGTAATAACAACTAGCTGAAGGCCTTTCACTGTGCTTTACATTACTACTGTTAGTAATAACAACTAGCTGAAGGCCTTTCACTGTGCTTTACATTACTACTGTTAGTAATAACAACTAGCTGAAGGCCTTTCACTGTGCTTTACATTACTACTGTTAGTAACAACTAGCTGAAGGCCTTTCACTGTGCTTTACATTACTACTGTTAGTAATAACTAGCTGAAGGCCTTTCACTGTGCTTTACATTACTACTGTTAGTAATAACTAGCTGAAGGCCTTTCACTGTGCTTTACATTACTACTGTTAGTAATAACTAGCTGAAGGCCTTTCACTGTGCTTTACATTACTACTGTTAGTAATAACTAGCTGAAGGCCTTTCACTGTGCTTTACATTACTACTGTTAGTAATAACAACTAGCTGAAGGCCTTTCACTGTGCTTTACATTACTACTGTTAGTAATAACTAGCTGAAGGCCTTTCACTGTGCTTTACATTACTACTGTTAGTAATAACAACTAGCTGAAGGCCTTTCACTGTGCTTTACATTACTACTGTTAGTAATAACTAGCTGAAGGCCTTTCACTGTGCTTTACATTACTACTGTTAGTAATAACTAGCTGAAGGCCTTTCACTGTGCTTTACATTACTACTGTTAGTAATAACTAGCTGAAGGCCTTTCACTGTGCTTTACATTACTACTGTTAGTAATAACTAGCTGAAGGTCTTTCACTGTGCTTTACATTACTACTGTTAGTAATAACTAGCTGAAGGCCTTTCACTGTGCTTTACATTACATCATATATTTCATAAAAACATTTTTTTACAGTCTTGAGAACAAATCACAGATCTGGAAGCGAAAGTCCATGAATTCTGTACACACACGCACGCACGCACGCACGCACACACACACACACACACACACACACACGCTCATTACCCATCACCCCTACTTGCTCATCTTCGGAGTCTTGATAGCGATAGTTCTGAACAGGTGGTGGTCATGGCTGCCCGTCTCACGGTGACTATTAATGAACAATGATGAGCCTTTGTAACATCAACATTTTAAAAAGTTAAATAAATCAATTTGATTTACAGCATCACAATAAATCCATGATTTATTTTAGTCAGGTTTAAAGAAACATTATGATATGAAGAAAATGTATTTCAGAAGAACAGAATATGAGTTGTCTGTATGTTATCTGGCTATGATATAGACTGTAGGCTTGTTCATTTATCAGACTAGATACTGTATGTTATCTGGCTATGATATAGACTGTAGACTTGTTCATTTATCAGACTAGATACTGTATGTTATCTGGCTATTCTTCATGATATAGACTGTAGGCTTGTTCATTTATCAGACTAGATACTCTATGTTATCTGGCTATGATATAGACTGTAGACTTGTTCATTTATCAGACTAGATACTGTATGTTATCTGGCTATGATATAGACTGTAGACTTGTTCATTTATCAGACTAGATACTGTATGTTATCTGGCTATTCTCCATGATATAGACTGTAGGCTTGTTCATTTATCAGACTAGATACTGTATGTTATCTGGCTATGATATAGACTGTAGACTTGTTCATTTATCAGACTAGATACTGTATGTTATCTGGCTATGATATAGACTGTAGACTTGTTCATTTATCAGACTAGATACTGTATGTTATCTGGCTATGATATAGACTGTAGACTTGTTCATTTATCAGACTAGATACTGTATGTTATCTGGCTATTCTTCATGATATAGACTGTAGGCTTGTTCATTTATCAGACTAGCTACTGTATGTTATCTGGCTATGATATAGACTGTAGACTTGTTCATTTATCAGACTAGATACTGTATGTTATCTGGCTATGATATAGACTGTAGACTTGTTCATTTATCAGACTAGATACTGTATGTTATCTGGCTATGATATAGACTGTAGACTTGTTCATTTATCAGACTAGATACTGTATGTTATCTGGCTATTCTCCATGATATAGACTGTAGGCTTGTTCCTTTATCAGACTAGATACTGTATGTTATCTGGCTATGATATAGACTGTAGACTTGTTCATTTATCAGACTAGATACTGTATGTTATCTGGCTATTCTCCATGATATAGACTGTAGGCTTGTTCATTTATCAGACTAGATACTGTATGTTATCTGGCTATGATATAGACTGTAGACTTGTTCATTTATCAGACTAGATACTGTATGTTATCTGGCTATGATATAGACTGTAGACTTGTTCATTTATCAGACTAGATACGGTATGTTATCTGGCTATGATATAGACTGTAGACTTGTTCATTTATCAGACTAGATACGGTATGTTATCTGGCTATGATATAGACTGTAGACTTGTTCATTTATCAGACTACATACTGTATGTTATCTGGCTATGATATAGACTGTAGACTTGGTCATTTATCAGACTAGATACGGTATGTTATCTGGCTATGATATAGACTGTAGACTTGTTCATTTATCAGACTAGATACTGTATGTTATCTGGCTATGATATAGACTGTAGACTTGTTCATTTATCAGACTAGATACTGTATGTTATCTGGCTATGATATAGACTGTAGACTTGTTCATTTATCAGACTAGATACTGTATGTTATCTGGCTATGATATAGACTGTAGACTTGTTCATTTAGTAGACAAGATATGCTTATAAGTCCCATTACATTATTTTATATTATATGATTTTATAGTGAGAAGAATATAATTGAACTTAGCTGAGTAAAATTGAAAGGATATTTTTCCCATTTCGGAGCGAATGCGCACAAGAAGTGGCTATGTTGAGCGTAAAAAGGATCATTTGAAACAGGTCCTATATGCTAGATTTAGAGTTTTTTTGGCAACTTTAGTTGTGAATGATACAATCCTTAGAATGTCTTACAAATTAAAACATATATGAGCTGCATGATGCGACTAGGAATTGATCGAAAAGAATCAGTCTGCGTTGAAAATAAAAAAAATAATAATTACAAAACAAAGTGTTTTAGTTCCGTATCTCAAAATGGACGGTGGCATATTGTTGTTCTGTCAAAGATATGCTCATGTGTTGGATTGTTAGAAAAGTCACTAGCTTTCAACCATCTTTCAGAGATTCAGTTGTTAGAGAAGCGGGGGACGTGTAGTCCTTTATGCCTGGATGATGCTTTATACCTGGATGATGCTTTATGCTTTATGCCTGGATGATGCATTATGCCTGGATGATGCTCTATGCCTGGATGATGCTTTATGCCTGGATGATGCTTTATGCCTGGATGATGCTCTATGCCTGGATGATGCTTTATGCCTGGATGATGCTTTATGCTTTATGCCTGGATGATGCTTTATGCCCGGATGATGCTCTATGCCTGGATGATGCTTTATGCCTGGATGATGCTTTATGCCTGGATGATGCTTTATGCCTGGATGATGCTTTATGCCTGGATGATCCTCTTAGTTGATTGATGATTTGAGAAAGTAGAAGAAGAAAAAGCTTGAGCTCAGATCCTTGCCTCCTCTCATCAAGTGGTCATATTTTCACCCATCACACTATTCTCAATTCTATCTAGTCTTTACTAATGCAGTACCAGTCAAAAGTTTGGACACACCTACTCATTCAAGGGTTTTTCTTTATTTTTTACTATTTTCTACATTGTAGAATAATAGTGAAGACGTCAACACTATGAAATAACACATATGAACCACACATGCAGAGATCATCCGTTCACCTACTCTGCGTCTCACAAAGACACGACAGGTTGAAACCAAAAATCTCAAATTTGGACTCCAGGCCAAAGGACAAATTTAGAGCGTAAAAAATCCTCTCTCCTCAGTTGCAACACTCACTACCGAGTTCCAACCTGCCTCTGGAAGCAACATCAGCACATGAACTGTTAGTCGGGAGCTTCATGAAATGGGTTTCCATGGCCAAGCAGCCACACACACAAGCCTAAGATCACCATGCGCAATGCCAAGCACCGGCTGGAGTGGTTGGACTCTGGAGCAGTGGAAGCACGTTCTCTGGAGTGAAAGCTCTGCTTTGGGGTATTCACCAGCACGTTCTCTGGAGTGAAAGCTCTGCTTTGGGGTTTTCACCAGCACATTCTCTGGAGTGAACGCTCTGCTTTGGGGTTTTCACCAGCACGTTCTCTGGAGTGAAAGCTCTGCTTTGGGGTTTTCACCAGCACGTTCTCTGGAGTGAACGCTCTGCTTTGGGGTATTCACCAGCACGTTCTCTGGAGTGAAAGCTCTGCTTTGGGGTATTCACCAGCACGTTCTCTGGAGTGAAAGCTCTGCTTTGGGGTTTTCACCAGCACGTTCTCTGGAGTGAACGCTCTGCTTTGGGGTTTTCACCAGCACGTTCTCTGGAGTGAAAGCTCTGCTTTGGGGTATTCACCAGCACGTTCTCTGGAGTGAAAGCTCTGCTTTGGGGTTTTCACCAGCACGTTCTCTGGAGTGAACGCTCTGCTTTGGGGTTTTCACCAGCACGTTCTCTGGAGTGAACGCTCTGCTTTGGGGTTTTCACCAGCACGTTCTCTGGAGTGAAAGCTCTGCTTTGGGGTATTCACCAGCACGTTCTCTGGAGTGAAAGCTCTGCTTTGGGGTTTTCACCAGCACGTTCTCTGGAGTGAAAGCTCTGCTTTGGGGTTTTCACCAGCACGTTCTCTGGAGTGAACGCTCTGCTTTGGGGTTTTCACCAGCACGTTCTCTGGAGTGAAAGCTCTGCTTTGGGGTATTCACCAGCACGTTCTCTGGAGTGAAAGCTCTGCTTTGGGGTTTTCACCAGCACGTTCTCTGGAGTGAAAGCTCTGCTTTGGGGTTTTCACCAGCACGTTCTCTGGAGTGAAAGCTCTGCTTTGGGGTTTTCACCAGCACGTTCTCTGGAGTGAACGCTCTGCTTTGGGGTTTTCACCAGCACGTTCTCTGGAGTGAACGCTCTGCTTTGGGGTTTTCACCAGCACGTTCTCTGGAGTGAAAGCTCTGCTTTGGGGTTTTCACCAGCACATTCTCTGGAGTGAACGCTCTGCTTTGGGGTTTTCACCAGCACGTTCTCTGGAGTGAACGCTCTGCTTTGGGGTTTTCACCAGCACGTTCTCTGGAGTGAACGCTCTGCTTTGGGGTATTCACCAGCACGCTCTCTGGAGTGAACGCTCTGCTTTGGGGTTTTCACCAGCACGTTCTCTGGAGTGAAAGCTCTGCTTTGGGGTTTTCACCAGCACGTTCTCTGGAGTGAAAGCTCTGCTTTGGGGTTTTCACCAGCACGTTCTCTGGAGTGAAAGCTCTGCTTTGGGGTTTTCACCAGCACGTTCTCTGGAGTGAACGCTCTGCTTTGGGGTTTTCACCAGCACATTCTCTGGAGTGAAAGCTCTGCTTTGGGGTTTTCACCAGCACGTTCTCTGGAGTGAAAGCTCTGCTTTGGGGTTTTCACCAGCACGTTCTCTGGAGTGAAAGCTCTGCTTTGGGGTTTTCACCAGCACGCTCTCTGGAGTGAAAGCTCTGCTTTGGGGTTTTCACCAGCACGTTCTCTGGAGTGAACGCTCTGCTTTGGAGTTTCCGCATTAATACTCCTCCTTTCTCAGGAAGAAAACAGTGATTTAGTCCTGCAATGTTACTGTGTGTTTGATGCAGCAGGAATGATGATGTTTTTTTTTTCCTAATATGTTTAGTGCATAATTACATTACACTTCCTGGTACCTGTATTGATCACATCTTATGCTGCAGAAATGTGCTTTAAAGCAGTATCCACTCCCATTTTATGCAGTGATCATAATGTAGAAGGCATATCTAGGAAAACCCAAATTCCAAAGATTGGACATGAAATTATTGTAAAAGCGATCATACAAGAGATTTTGCGATGATTCCTATGTGGAATATGTGAAAAATATTTGTTGTTCTGATAATGTAATGAGGAACAGTCTGGTCCAGTACTTATGAAAAAATGTTTAAGCATTTATGAAGTGGAGGCAAAGGTCACTCCGCTGGCCAAGAAGAGTTAAGCACCCTTTAGTCGTTCAAACAGCCAACCAATCAACCTGTTACCGGCACTTAGCAAATTTTTGGGGAAAATCGTGTTTGACCAAAATACAATATTATTTTACAGAAAACAAATTGACAATGGACTTTCAGCATGCTTATAGGGAAGGGCACGCAACATGCTTGGCATTGATACAAAGGACTGATGATTGGCTGAAATAAATGTATTATTAAGAAGATTGTGGACCTGTCTTGTTCGACTTCAGTGCAGCTTAAGATATCATTGATAATTAAAAAAATATATATATATTTAACTTTTATTTAACTCATAACCTTTTGCTGAAAAAATGTAGGTGTTATGTATTTGTAGGTGTTATGTATTTGAGTTACCTATCTAATAGAACACAGAGAGTTTCTTCAATGGAAGCCTCTCTAATGCAAATTCAGTTGAGTTTGGTGTACCGCAGGGCAGCTGGCTAGGGATATTATTGTTTTCTGTTTTTACTAATGACCTTCCACTAATCTTGAATATAGCCTGTGTGTGTCCATGTACGCTGATGACTCAACAGTAAACACGTCGGCTGCGACAGTAAAATGAAAAGCTCCGGTCAGTTTTAGAATGGGTAACTAGCAGTTTGGCTGGTGCTAAATATCTCAAATGTGTGTATTATGTAGTATGTAGTGTATTATGTAGTATGTAGTATGTAGTGTAGTGTATTATGTAGGATGTAGTGTAGTGTATTATGTAGTATGTAGTGTAATGTATTATGTAGTATGTAGTGTATTATGTAGTGTGTAGTGTAGTGTATTATGTAGTGTAGTGTATTATGTAGTATGTTGTGTAGTGTATTATGTAGTATGTAGTGTAGTGTATTATGTAGTATGTAGTGTAGTGTATTATGTAGTATGTAGTGTAGTGTATTATGTAGTATGTAGTGTAGTGTATTATGTAGTATGTAGTGTAATGTGTAGTATGTAGTATGTAGTGTATTATGTACTATGTAGTGTGGTGTAGTATAGTGCATTATGTAGTATGTAGTGTATTGTATTATGTAGTATGTAGTGTGGTATGTAGTGTACTGTAGTATGTAGGATGTAGTGAATTATGTAGTATGTAGTGTATTATGTAGTATGTATTATGTAGTGTATTATGTTGTGTATTATGTACTGTATTATGTAGTATAGTGTATTATGTAGTGTATTATGTATTATGTAGTGTATTATGTAGTATGTAGTCTATTGTATTATGTAGTGTAGTATGTAGTGTAGTGTATAGTGAATTGTGTAGTATGTAGTGTAGTATGTAGTGTGTAGTGTATTATGTAATATATTATGTAGTGTATTATGTAGTATGTAGTGTAGTGTATTGTGTCGTGTATTGTGTATTATGTAGTATGTAGTGTATTGTATTATGTAGTGTATTATGTAGTATGTAGTGTAGTGTGTAGTGTATTGTGTATTATGTATTGTGTCGTGTATTATGTAGCATGTAATATAGTGTAGTATGTAGGGTATTATGTAGTATGTAGGGTATTATGTAGTATGTAGTGTATTATGTAGTATAGTGTATTATGTATTATGTAGTGTAGTGTATTGTGTATTATGTAGTGTATTATGTAGTATAGTGTATTGTATTATGTAGTATGTAGTGTATTATATAGTGTGTATTGTATTATGTATTGAATTCTATTGTGTAGTGTATTATGTAGTGTATCGTGTAGTGTATTATGTAGTGTATCGTGTAGTGTATTATGCATTATGTAGTGTATTATGTAGTATGTAGTGTATTGTGTATTATGTATTGAATTCTATAGTGTATTATGTTGTGTGTAGTGTATTGTGTAGTGTGTATTGTGTAGTATGTAGTGTATTATGTAGTATGTAGTGTATTGTGTAGTGTATTATGTAGTATGTAGTGTATTGTGTAGTGTATTATGTAGTGTAGTATGTAGTATGTAGTGTATTATGTAGTATGTAGTGTATTATGTAGTGTGTATTGTGGTGTGTATTATGTTGTGTATTGTAGTATTTTTTTACATTTTTACATTTTTTAGTCATTTAGCAGACGCTCTTATCCAGAGCGACTTACAGTAGTGAATGCATATATTTCATACATTTTTTTCCCGTACTGGTACCCCATGGGAATTGAACCCACAACCCTGGCGTTGCAAACACCATGCTCTACCAACTGAGCCACTATGGGGTGTACAATATAGTAGTATATTATGTAGTATCTAATGTGTTATGTAGTGTATTATGTATTGAATTGTATTGTGTAGTGTATTATGTAGTGTGTAGTGTATTATGTAGTATGTAGTGTGGTGTATTTTGTATTGTGTAGTGTATTTTGTAGTGTATTATGTAATATGTAGTGTGTTATGTAGTGTGTGTATTGTGGTGTGTATTATATTGTGTATTGTGTAGTGTAGTATATAGTGTATTGTGTAGTGTAGTATGTAGTGTATTATGTAGTATATAATGTATTATATAGTGTATTATGTATTGAATTGTATTATGTAGTATTATGTAGTGTATTGTGTAGTGTATTATGTAGTGTGTAGTGTAGTGTGTATTGTGTAATGTATTATGTAGTGTATTATGTAGTGTATTATGCATTATGTAGAGCAGTGTATTATGTAGTATGTAGTGTATTGTGTAGTGTATTATGTAGTATGTAGTGTATTGTGAATTGTATTGTGTATTGTATTATGTACTGTATTATGTAGTGTAGTGTATTATGTACTGTATTTTGTATTATGTAGTGTGTAGTGTTATGTATTATGTAGTGCATTGTGTAGTGTATTATGTATTAAATTGTATTGTGTAGTCTATTTAAGTTATTTTGTATTATGTAGTGTATTCTGTAGTGTTATATAGTGTGTAGTGTATTGTGTTGTGGGTAGTGTTGTGTATTATAACAACTACACAGTCAAGGGTTTTTCTTTATTTTTACTATTTTCTACATTGTAGAATAACATATATGGAATCATGTAGTAACCAAAAAAGTGTTAAACAAACCAAAATATATTTTATATTTGAGATTCTTCAAAGTAGCCACCCTTTGCCTTGATGACAGCTTTGCACACTCTTGGCATTCTCTCAACCAGCTTCATGAGGTAGTCACCTGGAATGCATTTCAATTAACAGGTGTGCCTTGTTAAAAGTTAATTTGTGGAAATTCTTTCCTTCTTAATGCATTTGAGCCAATCAGATGTTTTGTGACAAGGTAGGGAGTATACAGAAGATAGCCCTATTTGGTTAAAGACCAAGTCCATATTATGGCAAGAACAGCTCAAATAAGCAAAGAGAAACGACAGTCCATCATTACTTTAAGACATGAAGGTCAGTCAATACGGAAAATGTCAAGAACTTTGTACGTTTCTTCAAGTGCAGTCGCAAAAACCATCAAGTGCTAGGATGAAACTGGCTCTCATGAGGACCGCCATAGGAAAGGAAGACCCAGAGTTAACTGCACCTCAGATTGCAGCCCAAATAAATGCTTCACAGAGTTTAAATAACAGACACATCTCAACATCAACTGTTCAGAGGAGACTGTGAATCAGGCCTTCATGGTCGAATTGCTGCAAAGAAACCACTACTAAAGGACACCAATAATAAGAAGAGACTTGCTTGGGCCAACAAACACGAGCAATGGACATCAGACTGGTGGACATTTGTCCTTTGGTCTGGAGTCCAAATTGGAGATTTTTGGTTCTAACCGCTGTGTCTTTGTGAGATGCAGTGTGGGTGAACGGATGATCTCCGCATGTGTATTTCCCACCGTAAAACATGGAGGAAGAAGTGTTATGGTGTGGGGGTGCTTTGCTGGTGACACTGTCTGTGATTTATTTAGAATTCAAGGCACACTTAACCAGCATGTCTTCAACAGCATCCTGCAGAGATACGCCATCCCATCTGGTTTGGGCTTAGTGGGACTATGATTTGTTTTTCAACAGGACAATTACCTAACACACCTCCAGGCTGTGTAAGGGCTATTTGACCAAGAAGGAGAGTGATGGAGTGCTGCATCAGATGACCTGGCCTCCACAATCCCCTGACCTCAACCCAGTTGAGATGGTTTGGAATGAGTTGGACCACAGAGTGAAGGAAAAAGAAGCCAACAAGTGCTCAGCATATGTGGGAACTCCTTCAAGACTGTTGGAAAAGCATTCCAGGTGAAGCTGGTTGAGAGAATGCCAAGAGTGTGCAAAGCTGTCATCAAGGCTATGTATGGTGTAGTGTATTGTCTATGTATTGTCTATGTATGGTGTAGTGTATTGTCTATGTATTGTCTATGTATTGTCGATGTGTAGTGTATTTGTCACGTCCTGACCAGTAAAGGGGGTTATTTGTTATTGTAGTTTGGTCAGGATGTGGCAGGGGGTGTTTGTTTTATGTGTTTTCGGGGTTTTTGGTTTATGTTCTATGTTAGTATATTTCTATGTTTATTCTAGTGTGTCTATTTCTATGTTTAGTTTCTTGGGTTGACCTTCAATTGGAGGCAGCTGTTCCTCGTTGCCTCTAATTGAATGTCCTATTTAGTAGGGGTGTTTTTTTCCTGTGTTTTGTGGGTGGTTGTTTCCTGTGTATTTGTGTATGTTGCACCTGACAGGACTGTTTTCGGTTGTTTGTTGTTTGTTTGATTTTGAGTTTAATAAAAGTAATTATGAGCACGTCACATACCGCGTCTTGGTCCCCGTTAGACGACCCCCGTTACAGTATTATGTATTTTATTCATTATATTTGTTGTATTCTGTTTCCTGTTTGGACCCCAGGAAGAGCTAATTGGGGATCTTAACGAAATACTAAATCCTGTTCATATGAATAAAGAGGAAGTGAAAGGTGAAAGAGGAAGTGAGAGTGGGGTGCGGCCGCGGCAGAACTCGTTGTGTGGCGGTGGTGATGTAGCTTTAATGTTACTGAGCGTGTCCTTTCAGCACTTCACACACTAAGCCGCTTTACTGCAGGGAGAGGAGAGGGGGGAGGGTGGGGGAGGGGAGATTTGCGGGGCCGCAGGGTGTTGCAGCACCACTACCAGTGTCAACAGCAGCAGTAGCAGTTCTACACAAAGACATGCTTCCACCGGTGGTCACACTGCAGAGAGCCCCGGAGGAACCCAGAGACAGAACCATAACAGAACCATAACAGGACCAGAGACAGGACCATAACAGAACCATAACAGAACCATAACAGAACCATAACAGGACCAGAGACAGAACCATAACAGAACCATAACAGAACCATAACAGAACCAGAGAGCAGGACCATAACAGAACCATAACAGAACCATAACAGGACCATAACAGGACCATAACAGAACCAGAGACAGAACCAGAGACAGGACCAGAGACAGAACCAGAGACAGAACCAGAGAGCAGGACCAGAGAGCAGAACCAGAGACAGGACCAGAGAGCAGGCCCTGAGAGCAAGCCCGGAGAGCAGAACCAGAGAGCAGAACCAGAGAGCAGGACCAGAGAGCAGAACCAGAGAGCAGGACCAGAGACAGAACCAGAGACAGAACCAGAGAGCAGAACCAGAGAGCAGGACCAGAGACAGAACCAGAGACAGAACCAGAGAGCAGGACCAGAGACAGAACCAGCGACAGAACCAGAGACAGGACCAGAGACAGAACCAGCGACAGAACCAGAGACAGAACCAGAGAGCAGAGCCAGAGACAGAACCAGAGACAGAACCAGAGAGCAGGACCAGAGACAGAACCAGAGAGCAGGGCCAGAGACAGAACCAGAGAGCAGGGCCAGAGACAGAACCAGAGAGCAGAACCAGAGTGCAGAACCAGAGAGCAGGACCAGAGACAGAAACAGAGACAGAACCAGAGAGCAGGGCCAGAGAGCAGGGCCAGAGACAGAACCAGAGAGCAGGACCAGAGAGCAGGACCAGAGAGCAGGGCCAGAGAGCAGGGCCAGAGACAGAACCAGAGACCGAACCAGAGAGCAGGACCAGAGACAGAACCAGAGACAGAACCAGAGAGCAGGGCCAGAGACAGAACCAGAGAGCAGGGCCAGAGACAGAACCAGAGAGCAGGGCCAGAGACAGAACCAGAGAGCAGGGCCAGAGACAGAACCAGAGACAGAACCAGAGAGCAGAACCAGAGTGCAGAACCAGAGAGCAGGACCAGAGAGCAGGACCAGAGACAGAACCAGAGAGCAGGGCCAGAGACAGAACCAGAGAGCAGGGCCAGAGACAGAACCAGAGAGCAGGGCCAGAGACAGAACCAGAGAGCAGGACCAGAGACAGAACCAGAGAGCAGGGCCAGAGAGCAGGGCCAGAGAGCAGGACCAGAGAGCAGGACCAGAGAGCAGGACCAGAGACAGAACCAGAGAGCAGGGCCAGAGAGCAGGACCAGAGAGCAGGGCCAGAGAGCAGGGCCAGAGAGCAGGGCCAGAGAGCAGGGCCAGAGAGCAGGGCATGGTAGTCTGGTGTAGGATAGGTCAGAAATTGCTAGCTGTCTGCTGGTGCTTGAGTTACTGGATGTCCAGCTAGTGTGATGCTCATTCTTGCTAGGCTTAATTCAGCAGATTTGAACGTGCTAAGACATCAAGCCTCCATCCAGACTCCTTGCCTTTCTGTGCCTGCAGCCCTAGTCTGGTTACCAGTCTTTGTAGCTAACATTCCACTCCTTGCCAATACTGTCATTTACCAAATGACAGGAGTGGAATGTAATAGCTGAACAGAGACAATAACCAGGCTATAATAGACAGGTCTATCCTGAGAATCTTTATAAACCAGGCTATAATATCTATAGAGTCTTTATAAACCAGGCTATAATAGACAGGTCTATCCTGAGAATCTTTATAAACCAGGCTATAATATCTATAGAGTCTTTATAAACCAGGCTATAATAGACAGGTCTATCCTGAGAATCTTTATAAACCAGGCTATAATAGACAGGGCTATCCTGAGAATCTTTATAAACCAGGCTATAATAGACAGGCCTATACTGAGAATCTTTATAAACCAGGCTATAATATATATAGAATCTTTATAAACCAGGCTATAATAGACAGGTCTATCCTGAGAATCTTTAGAAACCAGGCTATAATATCTATAGAATCTTTATAAACCAGGCTATAATAGACAGGGCTATCCTGAGAATCTTTAGAAACCAGGCTATAATATCTATAGAATCTTTATAAACCAGGCTATAATAGACAGGTCTATCCTGAGAATCTTTATAAACCAGGCTATAATAGACAGGCCTATACTGAGAATCTTTATAAACCAGGCTATAATAGACAGGTCTGTCCTGACAATCTTTAGAAACCAGGCTATAATATCTATAGAGTCTTCATAAACCAGGCTATAATAGACAGGTCTATCCTGAGAATATTTATAAACCAGGCTATAATATCTATAGAGTCTTTATAAACCAGGCTATAATATCTATAGAGTCTTTATAAACCAGGCTATAATAGACAGGCCTATACTGAGAATCTTTATAAACCAGGCTATAATAGACAGGTCTATCCTGACAATCTTTAGAAACCAGGCTATAATAGACAGGTCTATCCTGAGAATCTTTAGAAACCAGGCTATAATATCTATAGAGTCTTTATAAACCAGGCTATAATAGACAGGTCTATCCTGAGAATCTTTATAAACCAGGCTATAATAGACAGGTCTATCCTGAGAATCTTTATAAACCAGGCTATAATATCTATAGAGTCTTTAGAAAGCAGACTATAATAGACAGGTCTATCCTGAGAATCTTTATAAACCAGGCTATAATAGACAGGTCTATCCTGAGAATCTTTATAAACCAGGCTATAATAGACAGGTCTATCCTGAGAATCTTTATAAACCAGGCTATAATATCTATAGAGTCTTTATAAACCAGGCTATAATAGACAGGTCTATCCTGAGAATCTTTATAAACCAGGCTATAATAGACAGGTCTATCCTGAGAATCTTTATAAACCAGGCTATAATAGACAGGTCTATCCTGAGAATCTTTATAAACCAGGCTATAATAGACAGGTCTATCCTGAGAATCTTTATAAACCAAGCTATAATAGACAGGTCTATCCTGAGAATATTTATAAACCAGGCTATAATATCTATAGAGTCTTTAGAAACCAGGCTATAATAGACAGGCCTATCCTGACAATCTTTGGAGAGAGAGAGCAGAGAGAGAGAGGGAGCAGAGAGATGGGCAGAGAAAGAGGGGGAGTAGAGAGAGAGAGGGAGCAGAGAGAGAGGGGGAGCGGAGAGAGAGGGGGAGCAGAGAGAGAGGGGCAGAGAGAGAGAGGGAGCAGAGAGAGAGGGGGAGTAGAGAGAAGGGGAGCGGAGAGAGAGGGAGCAGAGAGAGAGAGGGGGAGTAGAGAGAGAGAGAGGGAGTAGAGAGAGAGAGGGGGAGTAGAGAGAGGGAGCGGAGAGAGAGGGAGCAGAGAGAGAGAGAGGGAGTAGAGAGAGAGGGGGGGAGTAGAGAGAGAGAGGGGGAGTAGAGAGAGGAGGGGGAGGAGAGAGAGAGGGGGAGGAGAGAGAGAGAGGGAGCAGAGAGAGAGAGGGGGAGTAGAGAGAGAGAGAGGGAGTAGAGAGAGAGAGGGGAGTAGAGAGAGAGAGGGAGTAGAGCGAGAGGGGGAGGAGAGAGAGAGGGGAGGAGAGAGAGAGGGGGGGGGAGAGAGAGAGGGAGCAGAGAGAGAGAGGGGGAGTAGAGAGAGAGAGGGAGTAGAGAGAGAGGGAATAGAGAGAGAGGGAGTAGAGAGAGAGAGAGAGTAGAGAGAGAGAGGGAGTAGAGAGAGAGAGTAGAGAGAGAGAGAGGGAGTAGAGAGAGAGAGGGAGTAGAGAGAGAGAGGGAGTAGAGAGAGAGAGGGAGTAGAGAGAGAGAGGGAGTAGAGAGAGAGGGGGAGTAGAGAGAGAGAGGGAGGAGAGAGAATGAGAGTGATAAAAAAAGGAATGTCAGCATCGGAATTTGCACCAAGAGCTCAGCTAGTCTGAATAGCAACACAAGGAGAGAGAGATTTAAAAAAAATATACTTAATCAGAACACAGTGTTGACAGAATACTGGTTTCTCATCAAATATTTCTAAGTTGTTATTTTATGTGGTTGTTATTGAAGGCCTGTATTGTTGACAGTCTATTAGCACTCAGAGATGCTGTCTCGCTGGCCTGTGACTTCTGGAAGAGGAGGCTTAAGGAAAGGTCAACATTTGTTTTTGTGTGCGTCCCAAATGGCACCCTCTTCCCTATATAGGTCACAGTGCCATTTGGGAAAGTCAAGTTAATAGGTTCATTGTCAGAGCCTTCGTAGCCCATCTGTAGTTAAAGAGGCATTTTCAGACACTTCCAGAGCAAGTTAATCAACCCCCCCCCTTTCCTGACTTTTCATTGGCTACAACTATTTACCACTAAGGAAGTGTAAAAACATATGCCTGCTTTTCTGATTATTGAAAATATTTCCTGTTTTGTGTTGTTCTATTCTGTCTGAGGGGCCAGTTCAGCTTTAGAATACAGAATGTGTTACCTGGCTGTTCTCAGTAAGGCTTGAATGGTAGAGGCTCTGCTTCTGTATGCCTTTGTCAAGACGGAGAAGAAAATCCAAGGAAGCTGTGATGGTTGGTTTGCCCATTTGTTCACCCCAAGTGGATGAACTGTATATTAGTTCTGTAATGTGCGACCCTGTGAGTTTAGCCCTGAGGATGGCTATAAGGCCTGTATTGTAATACTGTGATACAGTTTTGGGAGGGAAGAGCCCTGTTGAATGTTAATCTGCACGTTCCCCTGGAAATGGGTTTAATATTACCCCGAGCATAGATGTTTCCCTGGGGAATGGGTTTAACGTGACCCCAACCATGTCTATGTTTCCCTGGGGAATGAGTTTAATGTAACCCTGACCATGTCTATGTTTCCCTGGGGAATGAGTTTAATGTAACCCTGACCATGTCTATGTTTCCCTGGGGAATGAGTTTAATGTAACCCTGACCATGTCTATGTTTCCCTGGGCAATGGGTTTAATGTAACCCTGACCATGTCTATGTTTCCCTGGGGAATGAGTTTAATGTAACCCTGACCATGTCTATGTTTCCCTGGGGAATGAGTTTAATGTAACCCTGACCATGTCTATGTTTCCCTGGGGAATGAGTTTAATGTAACCCTGACCATGTCTATGTTTCCCTGGGGAATGAGTTTAATGTAACCCTGACCATGTCTATGTTTCCCTGGGGAATGAGTTTAATGTAACCCTGACCATGTCTATGTTTCCCTGGGGAATGAGTTTAATGTAACCCTGACCATGTCTATGTTTCCCAGGGGAATGGGTTTAACGTATCCCTGACCATGTCTATGTTTCCCTGGGGAATGAGTTTAATGTAACCCTGACCATGTCTATGTTTCCCTGGGGAATGAGTTTAATGTAACCCTGACCATGTCTATGTTTCCCTGGGGAATGAGTTTAATGTAACCCTGACCATGTCTATGTTTCCTGACCATGTCTATGTAAACTATCTGAAATGACTGGAGCATGTAAACTATCTGAAATGACTGGAGCATGTAAACTATCCTAAATGACTGGAGCATGTAAACTATCTGAAATGACTGGAGCATGTAAACTATCTGAAATGACTGGAGCATGTAAACTATCCCAAATGACTGGAGCATATAAACTATCTGAAATGACTGGAGCATGTAAATTATCTGAAATGACTGGAGCATATAAGCTATTTGAAATGACTGGAGCTTGTAAGCTTTCTAAATTGACTGGAGCATATAAACTATCTGAAATGACTGGAGCATGTAAACTATCCTAAATGACTGGAGCATATAAACTATCTGAAATGACCGGAGCATGTAAACTATCTGAAATGACTGGAGCATGTAAACTATCTGAAATGACTGGAGCATGTAAACTATCTGAAATGACTGGAGCATGTAAATTATCTGAAATGACTGGAGCATATAAACTATCCTAAATGACTGGAGCATGTAAACTATCCTAAATGACTGGAGCATATAAGCTATTTGAAATGACTGGAGATTGTAAGCTTTCTAAATGGACTGGCGCATGTAAACTATCTGAAATGACTGGATCATATAAAGAAACTATCCTAAATGACTGGAGCATATAAACTATCCTAAATGACTGGAGCATGTAAACTATCCTAAATTACTGGAGCATATAAACTATCTGAAATGACTGGAGCATATAAACTATCCTAAATGACTGGAGCATGTAAGCTATTTGAAATGACAGGAGCTTGTAAGCTTTCTAAATTGACTGCAGCATATAAACTATCTGAAATGACTGGAGCATGTAAACTATCTGGAATGACTGGATCATGTAAACAAACTATCCTAAATGACTGGAGCACATAAACTATCTGAAATGACTGGAGCATGTAAACTATCCTAAATGACTGGAGCATGTAAACTATCTGAAATGACTAGAGCATGTAAACTATCTGAAATTACTGGAGCATGTAAACTATCTGAAGTGACTGGAGCATGTAAACTATCTGAAATGACTGGAGCACATAAACTATCTGAAATGACTGGAGCATGTAAACTATCTGAAGTGACTGGAGCATGTAAACTATCTGAAATGACTGGAGCATATAAACTATCCTAAATGACTGGAGCATATAAACTATCTGAAATGACTGGAGCATATAAACTATCCTAAATGACTGCAGCATATAAACTATCTGAAATGACTGGAGCATGTAAACTATCCTAAATAACTGGAGCATGTAAACTATCTGAAATGACTGGAGCATGTAAACTATCTGAAATGACTGGAGCATGTAAACTCTCCTAAATAACTGGAGCATGTAAACTATCTGAAATGACTGGAGCATGTAAACTATCTGAAATGACTGGAGCATGTAAACTATCAGAAATGACTGGAGCATATAAACTATCTGCAATGACTGGAGCATGTAAACTATCCCAAATGACTGGATCATATAAACAAACTATCCTAAATGACTGGAGCATATAAACTATCTGAAATGACTGGAGCATGTAAACTATCCCAAATGACTGGAGCATGTAAACTATCTGAAATGACTGGAGCATGTAAACTATCTGAAATGACTGGAGCATGTAAACTATCTGAAATGACTGGAGCATGTAAACTATCTGAAATGACTGGAGCATGTAAACTATCCTAAATGACTGGAGCATGTAAACTATCTGAAATGACTGGAGCATGTAAACTATCTGAAATGACTGGAGCATGTAAACTATCCTAAATGACTGGAGGATGTAAACAATGTGTCCCACTCAGTCCCCTCTAGGGCTGTTACAGTGACCATATTACAGCCACACCGGCGGTCACAAGTCATGAAGGCAGTCAAATTCCATGTGACCGTTTAGTCACGGTAATTATTGTTCTCCAAGCTCTAATGCTGCTGATGGTCATTATTAGCCTACCAAACTTGTTAACTGCCTGGTACTCAGCACACTATTGTCCCTCTAATCACTCTGACATCAATGCAAATCTAATAAAAATCTAATAAAACACTTCATGAGAGCCCAGGAGCTCATGTTGCGGAAGTTTTGATGGCCTCTATTAAAAAGAGGAGGAACCCATCAGCTTTCTATAGGCTAGGCCTACCATTTATCAAATGTCCTAATATTGAGCGTATTGCTTGGCTTTACAACAGGAGTATAGCCTACCTGGATGGCATGAAAATGAACCACAGGAAAATCGTCCTCCGTTCGCTATTTAAGTGCATGACATGACAAGTAGATGACATGTATTTTTTCCCGCTGCCCGTTTCGAGACGGGTGCATGATAATGGTCCATTCTAAATCAAAACAAATTTCACACATACAGTACCAGTCAAAAGTTTGGACAGACCCACTCATTCCAAGGTTTTTCTTTATTTTTAAATTTTTTACATTGTAGAATAATAGTGAAGACATCAAAACTATGAAATAACACATATGGAATCATGTAGTAACCAAAAAAGTGTTAAATCAAAATATATTTTAGATTTTAGATTCTTCAAAGTAGCCACCCTTTGCCTTGATGACAGCTTTGCATACGCTTGGTATTCTGTCAACAAAATAAGTGTGACACCAATCAGGCCCCCGAGGACTGGAGTTGCCCAGGCCTGCCCTAGACCCACTCCAATTCCCATACCGCCCCAACAGATCCACAGATAACGCAATCTCAATCGCATTCCACACTGCCCTTTCCCACCTGGACAAAAGGAACACCTATGTGAGAATGCTATTCATTGACTACAGCTCAGCGTTCAACACCATAGTGCCATCAAAGCTCATCACTAAGCTAAGGACCCTGGGACTAAACACCTCCCTCTGCAACTGCCTTGACCACCACAGTCCTACTCCCACCCCAAGAACCCGAAGACCACCAACTGAAAAGCTGTTAGCTCAGTTCAGTTTCAGCTCAGTTTCAGTTCAGTTTCAGTTCAGTTTCAGTTCAGTTTCAGTTCAGTTTCACCAAAACCATGTGAATGTCATAATGTCTCTGTCAGCATTGTTGGTTAGTATAATCATTGTATGAATGGTGTGGGTACCATGAAGAGGTATGACTGACTTATTTATACAGTCAAAACAGCTTTATGATGAGCGATAGCTTCAAGAAGATGAATTGATGTTTGCAGTGAGTTAGCTTTGTTTTGGACAATATTTAAAATACAAATAAAAATGTAATTGAACCTTTTTTTAACTAGGCAAGTCAGTTAAGAATAAATTGTTATTTACAATGGCGGCCTACACCCAGCCAAACCGAGACGACACTGAGCCAACTGTGCGCCACCCTATTGGACTCCCAATCACGGCCGGATGTGATTCAACCTGGATTGGAACCAGGGACTGTAGTGACGTCTCTTGCACTGAGATGCAGTGTCTTAGACCACTGCTCCACTTGGGAGCCCACTGAGATGCAGTGCCTTAGACCGCTGCTCCACTCGGGAGATAGCCCACTGAGATGCAGTGTCTTAGACCGCTGCTCCACTCGGGAGCCCACTGAGATGCAGTGCCTTAGACCGCTGCTCCACTCGGGAGCCCACTGAGATGCAGTGTCTTAGACCGCTGCTCCACTCGGGAGGGAGCCCACTGAGATGCAGTGTCTTAGACCGCTGCTCCACTCGGGAGGGAGCCCACTGAGATACAGTGCCATAGACCGCTGCTCCACTCAGGAACCCACTGAGATGCAGTGTCTTAGACCGCTGTTCCACTCGGGAGGGAGCCCACTGAGATGCAGTGTCTTAGACCGCTGCTCCACTCGGGAGGGAACCCACTGAGATGCAGTGTCTTAGACCGCTGCTCCACTCGGGAGGGAGCCCACTGAGATGCAGTGTCTTAGACCGCTGCTCCACTCGGGAGGGAGCCCACTGAGATGCAGTGTCTTAGACCGCTGCTCCACTAGGGAGCCCACTGAGATGCAGTGTCTTAGACCGCTGCTCCACTAGGGAGCCCACTGAGATGCAGTGTCTTAGACCGCTGCTCCACTCGGGAGCCCACTGAGATGCAGTGCCTTAGACCGTTGCTCCACTCGGGAGGGAGCCCACTGAGATGCAGTGTCTTAGACCGCTGCTCCACTCAGGAGGGAGCCCACTGAGATGCAGTGTCTTAGACTGCTGCTCCACTCGGGAGTGAGCCCACTGAAATGCAGTGTCTTAGACCGCTGCTCCACTCGGGAGCCCACTGAGATACAGTGCCTTAGACCGCTGCTCCACTCAGGAACCCACTGAGATGCAGTGTCTTAGACCGCTGCTCCGCTTGGGAGGGAGCCCACTGAGATGCAGTGTCTTAGACCGCTGCTCCACTCGGGAGGGAACCCACTGAGATGCAGTGTCTTAGACCGCTGCTCCACTCGGGAGGGAGCTCACTGAGATGCAGTGTCTTAGACCGCTGCTCCACTCGGGAGGGAGCCCACTGAGATGCAGTGTCTTAGACCGCTGCTCCACTCGGGAACCCACTGAGATGCAGTGCCTTAGACCGCTGCTCCACTCGGGAACCCACTGAGATGCAGTGTCTTAGACCGCTGCTCCACTCGGGAGGGAGCCCACTGAGATGCAGTGTCTTAGACCGCTGCTCCACTCGGGAGGGAGCCCACTGAGATGCAGTGTCTTAGACCGCTGCTCCACTCAGGAGGGAGCCCACTGAGATGCAGTGTCTTAGACCGCTGCTCCACTAGGGAGCCCACTGAGATGCAGTGTCTTAGACCACTGCTCCACTCGGGAGGGAGCCCACTGAGATGCAGTGCCTTAGACCGTTGCTCCACTCGGGAGGGAGCCAACTGAGATGCAGTGTCTTAGACCGCTGCTCCACTCAGGAGGGAGCCCACTGAGATGCAGTGTCTTAGACTGCTGCTCCACTCGGGAGTGAGCCCACTGAAATGCAGTGTCTTAGACCGCTGCTCCACTCGGGAGCCCACTGAGATACAGTGCCTTAGACCGCTGCTCCACTCAGGAACCCACTGAGATGCAGTGTCTTAGACCGCTGCTCCGCTTGGGAGGGAGCCCACTGAGATGCAGTGTCTTAGACCGCTGCTCCACTCGGGAGGGAACCCACTGAGATGCAGTGTCTTAGACCGCTGCTCCACTCGGGAGGGAGCTCACTGAGATGCAGTGTCTTAGACCGCTGCTCCACTCGGGAGGGAGCCCACTGAGATGCAGTGTCTTAGACCGCTGCTCCACTCGGGAACCCACTGAGATGCAGTGCCTTAGACCGCTGCTCCACTCGGGAACCCACTGAGATGCAGTGTCTTAGACCGCTGCTCCACTCGGGAGGGAGCCCACTGAGATGCAGTGTCTTAGACCGCTGCTCCACTCGGGAGCCCACTGAGATGCAGTGTCTTAGACCTCTGCTCCACTAGGGAGCCCACTGAGATGCAGTGTCTTAGACCGCTGCTCCACTAGGGAGCCCACTGAGATGCAGTGTCTTAGACCACTGCTCCACTCGGGAGGGAGCCCACTGAGATGCAGTGTCTTAGGCCGCTGCTCCACTCGGGAGCCCACTGAGATGCAGTGCCTTAGACCGCTGCTCCACTAGAGAGGGAGCCCACTGAGATGCAGTGTCTTAGACCGCTGCTCCACTCGGGAGCCCACTGAGATGCAGTGCCTTAGACCGTTGCTCCACTCGGGAGGGAGCCCACTGAGATACAGTGTCTTAGACTGCTGCTCCACTCTGGAGGGAGCCCACTGAGATGCAGTGTCTTAGACCGCTGCTCCACTCGGGAGCCCACTGAGATGCAGTGCCTTAGACCGCTGCTCCACTCAGGAACCCACTGAGATGCAGTGTCTTAGACCGCTGCTCCACTCGGGAGGGAGCCCACTGAGATGCAGTGCCTTAGACCGTTGCTCCACTCGGGAGGGAGCCCACTGAGATGCAGTGTGTTAGACCGCTGCTCCACTCGGGAGGGAGCCCACTGAGATGCAGTGTCTTAGACCGCTGCTCCACTCGGGAGGGAGCCCACTGAGATACAGTGCCATAGACCGCTGCTCCACTCAGGAACCCACTGAGATGCAGTGTCTTAGACCGCTGTTCCACTCGGGAGGGAGCCCACTGAGATGCAGTGTCTTAGACCGCTGCTCCACTCGGGAGGGAACCCACTGAGATGCAGTGTCTTAGACCGCTGCTCCACTCGGGAGGGAGCCCACTGAGATGCAGTGTCTTAGACCGCTGCTCCACTCGGGAGGGAGCCCACTGAGATGCAGTGTCTTAGACCGCTGCTCCACTAGGGAGCCCACTGAGATGCAGTGTCTTAGACCGCTGCTCCACTAGGGAGCCCACTGAGATGCAGTGTCTTAGACCGCTGCTCCACTCGGGAGCCCACTGAGATGCAGTGCCTTAGACCGTTGCTCCACTCGGGAGGGAGCCCACTGAGATGCAGTGTCTTAGACCGCTGCTCCACTCAGGAGGGAGCCCACTGAGATGCAGTGTCTTAGACTGCTGCTCCACTCGGGAGTGAGCCCACTGAAATGCAGTGTCTTAGACCGCTGCTCCACTCGGGAGCCCACTGAGATACAGTGCCTTAGACCGCTGCTCCACTCAGGAACCCACTGAGATGCAGTGTCTTAGACCGCTGCTCCGCTTGGGAGGGAGCCCACTGAGATGCAGTGTCTTAGACCGCTGCTCCACTCGGGAGGGAACCCACTGAGATGCAGTGTCTTAGACCGCTGCTCCACTCGGGAGGGAGCTCACTGAGATGCAGTGTCTTAGACCGCTGCTCCACTCGGGAGGGAGCCCACTGAGATGCAGTGTCTTAGACCGCTGCTCCACTCGGGAACCCACTGAGATGCAGTGCCTTAGACCGCTGCTCCACTCGGGAACCCACTGAGATGCAGTGTCTTAGACCGCTGCTCCACTCGGGAGGGAGCCCACTGAGATGCAGTGTCTTAGACCGCTGCTCCACTCGGGAGCCCACTGAGATGCAGTGTCTTAGACCTCTGCTCCACTAGGGAGCCCACTGAGATGCAGTGTCTTAGACCACTGCTCCACTCGGGAGGGAGCCCACTGAGATGCAGTGCCTTAGACCGTTGCTCCACTCGGGAGGGAGCCCACTGAGATGCAGTGTCTTAGACCGCTGCTCCACTCAGGAGGGAGCCCACTGAGATGCAGTGTCTTAGACTGCTGCTCCACTCGGGAGTGAGCCCACTGAAATGCAGTGTCTTAGACCGCTGCTCCACTCGGGAGCCCACTGAGATACAGTGCCTTAGACCGCTGCTCCACTCAGGAACCCACTGAGATGCAGTGTCTTAGACCGCTGCTCCGCTTGGGAGGGAGCCCACTGAGATGCAGTGTCTTAGACCGCTGCTCCACTCGGGAGGGAGCTCACTGAGATGCAGTGTCTTAGACCGCTGCTCCACTCGGGAGGGAGCCCACTGAGATGCAGTGTCTTAGACCGCTGCTCCACTCGGGAACCCACTGAGATGCAGTGCCTTAGACCGCTGCTCCACTCGGGAACCCACTGAGATGCAGTGTCTTAGACCGCTGCTCCACTCGGGAGGGAGCCCACTGAGATGCAGTGTCTTAGACCGCTGCTCCACTCGGGAGCCCACTGAGATGCAGTGTCTTAGACCTCTGCTCCACTAGGGAGCCCACTGAGATGCAGTGTCTTAGACCGCTGCTCCACTAGGGAGCCCACTGAGATGCAGTGTCTTAGACCACTGCTCCACTCGGGAGGGAGCCCACTGAGATGCAGTGTCTTAGGCCGCTGCTCCACTCGGGAGCCCACTGAGATGCAGTGCCTTAGACCGCTGCTCCACTAGAGAGGGAGCCCACTGAGATGCAGTGTCTTAGACCGCTGCTCCACTCGGGAGCCCACTGAGATGCAGTGCCTTAGACCGTTGCTCCACTCGGGAGGGAGCCCACTGAGATACAGTGTCTTAGACTGCTGCTCCACTCAGGAGGGAGCCCACTGAGATGCAGTGTCTTAGACCGCTGCTCCACTCAGGAGGGAGCCCACTGAGATGCAGTGTCTTAGACCGCTGCTCCACTCGGGAGCCCACTGAGATGCAGTGCCTTAGACCGCTGCTCCACTCAGGAACCCACTGAGATGCAGTGTCTTAGACCGCTGCTCCACTCGGGAGGGAGCCCACTGAGATGCAGTGTCTTAGACCGCTGCTCCACTCGGGAGGGAACCCACTGAGATGCAGTGTCTTAGACCGCTGCTCCACTCGGGAGGGAGCTCACTGAGATGCAGTGTCTTAGACCGCTGCTCCACTCGGGAGGGAGCCCACTGAGATGCAGTGTCTTAGACCGCTGCTCCACTTGGGAACCCACTGAGATGCAGTGCCTTAGACCGCTGCTCCACTCGGGAACCCACTGAGATGCAGTGTCTTAGACCGCTGCTCCACTCGGGAGGGAGCCCACTGAGATGCAGTGTCTTAGACCGCTGCTCCACTCGGGAGCCCACTGAGATGCAGTGTCTTAGACCGCTGCTCCACTAGGGAGCCCACTGAGATGCAGTGTCTTAGACCACTGCTCCACTCGGGAGGGAGCCCACTGAGATGCCGTGTCTTAGACCGCTGCTCCACTCGGGAGGGAGCCCACTGAGATGCAGTGTCTTAGACCGCTGCTCCACTCGGGAGGGAGCCCACTGAAATGCAGTGTCTTAGACCTCTGCTCCACTAGGGAGCCCACTGAGATGCAGTGTCTTAGACCGCTGCTCCACTAGGGAGCCCACTGAGATGCAGTGTCTTAGACCACTGTTCCACTCGGAGGGGAGCCCACTGAGATGCACTGTCTTAAGCCGCTGCTCCACTCGGGAGCCCACTGAGATGCAGTGTCTTAGACCGCTGCTCCACTCGGGAGGGAGCCCACTGAGATGCAGTGTCTTAGACCGCTGCTCCACTCGGGAGGGAGCCCACTGAGATGCAGTGCCTTAGACCGCTGCTCCACTAGGGAACCCACTGAGATGCAGTGTCTTAGACCGCTGCTCCACTAGGGAGCCCACTGAGATGCAGTGTCTTAGACCACTGCTCCACTCGGGAGGGAGCCCACTGAGATGCAGTGTCTTAGGCCGCTGCTCCACTCGGGAGCACACTGAGATGCAGTGTCTTAGACCGCTGCTCCACTCGGGAGGGAGCCCACTGAGATGCAGTGCCTTAGACCTCTGCTCCACTCGGGAGGGAGCCAACTGAGATGCAGTGTCTTAGACCGCTGCTCCACTAGAGAGGGAGCCCACTGAGATGCAGTGTCTTAGACCGCTGCTCCACTCGGGAGGGAGCCAACTGAGATGCAGTGTCTTAGACCGCTGCTCCACTCGGGAGCCCACTGAGATGCAGTGTCTTAGACCGCTGCTCCACTCGGGAGGGAGCCCACTGAGATGCAGTGTCTTAGACCGCTGCTCCACTCGGGAGGGAGCCCACTGAGATGCAGTGTCTTAGACCGCTGCTCCACTCGGGAGGGAGCCAACTGAGATGCAGTGCCTTAGACCGCTGCTCCACTCGGGAGGGAGCCAACTGAGATGCAGTGTCTTAGACCGCTGCTCCACTCGGGAGCCTACTGAGATGCAGTGTCTTAGACCGCTGCTCCACTAGGGAGCCCACTGAGATGCAGTGTCTTAGACCACTGCTCCACTCGGGAGGGAGCCCACTGAGATGCCGTGTCTTAGACCGCTGCTCCACTCGGGAGGGAGCCCACTGAGATGCAGTGTCTTAGACCGCTGCTCCACTCGGGAGGGAGCCCACTGAGATGCAGTGTCTTAGACCGCTGCTCCACTAGGGAGCCCACTGAGATGCAGTGCCTTAGACCGCTGCTCCACTAGGGAACCCACTGAGATGCAGTGTCTTAGACCGCTGCTCCACTAGGGAGCCCACTGAGATGCAGTGTCTTAGACCACTGCTCCACTCGGGAGGGAGCCCACTGAGATGCAGTGTCTTAGGCCGCTGCTCCACTCTGGAGCACACTGAGATGCAGTGTCTTAGACCGCTGCTCCACTCGGGAGGGAGCCCACTGAGATGCAGTGCCTTAGACCGCTGCTCCACTCGGGAGGGAGCCAACTGAGATGCAGTGTCTTAGACCGCTGCTCCACTAGAGAGGGAGCCCACTGAGATGCAGTGTCTTAGACCGCTGCTCCACTCGGGAGGGAGCCAACTGAGATGCAGTGTCTTAGACCGCTGCTCCACTCGGGAGCCCACTGAGATGCAGTGTCTTAGACCGCTGCTCCACTCGGGAGGGAGCCCACTGAGATGCAGTGTCTTAGACCGCTGCTCCACTCGGGAGGGAGCCCACTGAGATGCAGTGTCTTAGACCGCTGCTCCACTCGGGAGGGAGCCAACTGAGATGCAGTGTCTTAGACCGCTGCTCCACTCGGGAGCCCACATGAGGAGTTCCTCTTGTAGGAGGATATGAGGGAGATAGGGATAGATCTATAGGTCCAAACAGAGAGTTGTAGCTCTGAAGTCAGGTGTTAGGTTAGTTTAGCCTTAGATCAATGAAGACCTTCATGCTGTAACTGTACTAAACTCAGACTCCTCTCTTTCTCGTGTGTGTGTGTGTGTGTGTGTGTGTGTGTGTGTGTGTGTGTGTGTGTGTGTGTGTGTGTGTGTGTGTGTGTGTGTGTGTGTGTGTGTGTGTGTGTGTGTGTGTGTGGAGTGATCTGGTATCAGTATCCTAGATGTTCGTTATTCTGCCATGTCCTTCTCAAAGCCTACATCTGCTCGAGGGGCTCCTCTACTGATTTCTGTCATCTGAAACAGAACTGTATTCTTCTCTCCTCTTCAATCCAGGTTGAGGGAGGTGGGAAGGCGGACCTGTTGGAACACCCCCTGTTGCCAGGTGACCAGGTGGTTGTCATTAACGACGTGGAGCTCAGTGGATTCAGGCAGGAAGCCATCTCATTGGTCAAAGGATCCTACAAGACTCTTCGACTCACTGTTCGTAGGTATGTGAACTAAAAACCCATCATCCAATCACTTGCTCTCTCTCTCTCTCTCTCTCTCTCTCTCTCTCTCTCTCTCTCTCTCTCTCTCTCTCTCACCGTAGCCACTATCAAACTGCCGATTCAGATTTCATGTTTTTGGTGGTCTTGTTTTTATCCTGCAAATCACACCAGGTGGAGAGGTGTTGGTTTGGTCACACCAGGTGGAGAGGTGTTGGTTTGGTCACACCAGGTGGATAGGTGTTGGTTTGGTCACACCAGGTATAGAGGTGTTGGTTTGGTCACACCAGGTAGAGAGGTGTTGGTTTGGTCACACCAGGTGGAGAGGTGTTGGTTTGGTCACACCAGGTGGAGAGGTGTTGGTTTGGTCACACCAGGTGGAGAGGTGTTGGTTTGGTCACACCAGGTGGAGAGGTGTTGGTTTGGTCACACCAGGTGGAGAGGTGTTGGTTTGGTCACACCAGGTGGAGAGGTGTTGGTTTGGTCACACCAGGTGGAGAGGTGTTGGTTTGGTCACACCAGGTGAAGAGGTGTTGGTTTGGTCGCACCAGGTGGAGAGGTGTTGGTTTGGTCTGTTGTCTATAGTGACCTCACCCTCCTCACCCTCCTCACCGTCCTCACCCTCCCCACCCTCCTCACCCTCCTCACCCTCCCCACCCTCCTCACCCTCCCCACCCTCCTCACCCTCCTCACCCTCCCCACCCTCCTCACCCTCCTCACCCTCCTGACCCTCCTCACCCTCCCCACCCTCCCCACCCTCCTCATCCTCCTCACCCTCCTCATCCTCCTCACCCTCCTCACCCTCCTCATCCTCCTCACCCTCCTCACCCTCCTCATCCTCCTCCCCCTCCTCCCCCTCCTCACCCTCCTCATCCTCCTCACCCTCCTCACCCTCCTCATCCTCCTCACCCTCCCCACCCTCCTCACCCTCCTCACCCTCCTCATCCTCCTCACCCTCTCCAGTCTGATGTCTATAGTCACCATGATTCAGAACTCACAGATAATAATAGTATAATAATAGGCCAGGCAGTGCTGGGTTCCAGTGTGTGTGTGTGTGTGTGTGTGTGTGTGTGTGTGTGGGGGGGTGAATATAGTACTTCCTGCTGGACACGCTGTGGAGCGGAGGGTGAATATAGTACTTCCTGCTGGACACGCTGTGGAGCGGAGGGTCAATATAGTACTTCCTGCTGGACACGCTGTGGAGCGGAGGGTGAATATAGTACTTCCTGCTGGACACGCTGTGGAGCGGAGGGTGAATATAGTACTTCCTGCTGGACACGCTGTGGAGCGGAGGGTCAATATAGTACTTCCTGCTGGACACGCTGTGGAGCGGAGGGTGAATATAGTACTTCCTGCTGGACACGCTGTGGAGCGGAGGGTGAATATAGTACTTCCTGCTGGACACGCTGTGGAGCGGAGGGTGAATATAGTACTTCCTGCTGGATATGCTTCTGTACCCACCTGACTGGGCCAAGTCAACCAGCATTAAGCCTTTCCTGCCTAACGAGCTTCAGAATAAGCCATAAATATAGGCAGCACACACTTCCTGGTTCACATGCAGACACACCCACACAACACTTACACCTCACACTGACGCTTTTATTGAGACTGAATGAGCTGTGTGTTAATATGTACAGTATATCTACCCACTACTGAATGAGCTGTGTGTTAATATGTACAGTATATCTACCCACTACTGAATGAGCTGTGTTACTCTATACAGTATATCTACCCACTACTGAATGAGCTGTGTTACTCTATACAGTATATCTACCCACTACTGAATGAGCTGTGTTACTCTGTACAGTATATCTACCCACTACTGAATGAGCTGTGTGTTACTCTATACAGTATATCTACCCACTACTGAATGAGCTGTGTGTTACTCTATACAGTATATCTACCCACTACTGAATGAGCTGTGTGTTAATATGTACAATACTCTTTCATCCATATTCACAGTAGTAGAGGATCAAGGATTTAGGTTTGTTAAGGAAGCTATTTCTTAACATGCTAATGCTAACGAAAAGCTGCGTGGAGTTTCAGCCAGGCAGTAATGTACTGCACTGTGTTTCCCCTAGGGGGAACACTCTATAGGAGTTCTCAGAGTGTGTTGTTTGAGAGACAGAGAGAGAGAGAGAGAATAACCCTGGATGTTGTTAGAGAGAGAGAGAATAACCCTGGATGTTGTTAGAGAGAGAGAGAGAGAATAACCCTGGATGTTGTTAGAGAGAGAGAGAATAACCCTGGATGTTGTTAGAGAGAGAGAGAATAACCCTGGATGTTGTTAGAGAGAGAGAGAATAACCCTGGATGTTGTTAGAGAGAGAGAGAATAACCCTGGATGTTGTTAGAGAGAGAGAGAGAGAATAACCCTGGATGTTGTTAGAGAGAGAGAGAATAACCCTGGATGTTGTTAGAGAGAGAGAGAATAACCCTGGATGTTGTTAGAGAGAGAGAGAATAACCCTGGATGTTGTTAGAGAGAGAGAGAGAGAATAACCCTGGATGTTGTTAGAGAGAGAGAGAGAATAACCCTGTATGTTGTTAGAGAGAGAGAGAATAACCCTGTATGTTGTTAGAGAGAGAGAGAATAACCCTGGATGTTGTTAGAGAGAGAGAGAGAGAGAATAACCCTGTATGTTGTTAGAGAGAGAGAGAGAATAACCCTGGATGTTGTTAGAGAGAGAGAGAGAATAACCCTGGATGTTGTTAGATAGAGAGAGAATAACCCTGTATGTTGTTAGAGAGAGAGAGAGAATAACCCTGGATGTTGTTAGAGAGAGAGAGAATAACCCTGGATGTTGTTAGATAGAGAGAGAATAACCCTGGATGTTGTTAGAGAGAGAGAGAATAACCCTGGATGTTGTTAGAGAGAGAGAGAATAACCCTGGATGTTGTTAGAGAGAGAGAGAATAACCCTGGATGTTGTTAGAGAGAGAGAATAACCCTGGATGTTGTTAGAGAGAGAGAGAATAACCCTGTATGTTATTAGAGAGAGAGAGAATAACCCTGGATGTTGTTAGAGAGAGAGAGAGAATAACCCTGGATGTTGTTAGAGAGAGAGAGAGAGCCTGGAGAGAAGAGAGAGGGAGAGAGAGAGAGCCTGGGGAGAAGAGAGAGGGAGAGAGAGTGAGCCTGGAGAGAAGAGAGAGGGAGAGAGAGAGCCTGGAGAGAAGAGAGAGGGAGAGAGAGAGAGCCTGGAGAGAAGAGAGAGGGAGAGAGAGAGAGCCTGGAGAGAAGAGAGAGGGAGAGAGAGAGAGCCTGGAGAGAAGAGAGAGGGAGAGAGAGAGCCTGGAGAGAAGAGAGAGGGAGAGAGAGAGAGCCTGGGGAGAAGAGAGAGGGAGAGAGTGAGAGCCTGGAGAGAAGAGAGAGGGAGAGAGAGAGAGCCTGGGGAGAAGAGAGAGGGAGAGAGAGAGAGCCTGGAGAGAGAGAGAGCCTGGAGAGAAGAGAGGGAGAGAGAGATAGAGAGAGTGAGAGCCTGGAGAGAAGAGAGAAGGAGAGAGAGAGAGCCTGGAGAGAAGAGAGAGGGAGAGAGAGAGAGCCTGGAGAGAGAGAGAGCCTGGAGAGAAGAGAGGGAGAGAGAGAGAGCCTGGAGAGAAGAGAGGGAGAGAGAGAGCCTGGAGAGAAGAGAGGGAGAGAGAGAGAGAGCCTGGAGAGAGAGAGAGCCTGGAGAGAAGAGAGAGGGAGAGAGAGAGAGCCTGGAGAGAAGAGAGAGGGAGAGAGAGAGAGCCTGGAGAGAGAGAGAGGGAGAGAGAGAGAGCCTGGAGAGAAGAGAGAGGGAGAGAGAGAGAGCCTGGAGAGAAGAGAGGGAGAGAGAGAGCCTGGAGAGAAGAGCGAGCACATCGCTACAACACTGTATATAGACATAATATTATCTTGGAACTTCTGTGAGTGTAATGTTTACTGTTCGTTTTTATTGTTGATTTCACTTTTGTTTATTATCTACTTCACTTGCTTTGGCAATGTTAACATATGTTTCCTATGCCAATAAAGCCCTTCAATTGAATTGAATTGAGAGCCTGGAGAGAAGAGAGGGAAAGGGAGAGAGAGAGCGATATGGGAACTGAAGATGGTGAATCTGTGTTTACCAGCCTCAGGCAGCTTTAAGGCACATGCTATGACCTCACTCTGACCGGCTAGCTAGGGTCTGTCCAGCCAGTCAGCAAGTCAGTCAGCAAGTCAGTCAGCAAGTCAGCCAGCAAGTCAGTCAGCAAGTCAGTCAGCAAGTCAGTCAGCAAGTCAGTCAGCAAGTCAGTCAGCAAGTCAGCCAGCAAGTCAGTCAGCAAGTCAGTCAGCAAGTCAGTCAGCAAGTCAGCCAGCAAGTCAGTCAGCAAGTCAGTCAGCAAGTCAGTGTGTCTCGTCCTGTCTAAACGGGGAGTGGGAACGACAAAGGCCAGGCAACCAAAGCATTCCAGACACTCTGCCACCACTGCACACAGGGAATAGGGTGCCATATAGGGAATAGGGTGCCATTTAGGGAATAGGGTGCCATTTCAGGCTGGATAGTCTGTCCCCATTGTCCCTGGCCCTGACTGAATGGATAGTCTGTCCCCATTGTCCCTGGCCCTGACTGAATGGATAGTCTGTCCCCATTGTCCCTGGCCCTGACTGAATGGATAGTCTGTCCCCATTGTCCCTGGCCCTGACTGAATGGATAGTCTGTCCCCATTGTCCCTGGCCCTGACTGAATGGATAGTCTGTCCCCATAGTCCCTGGCCCTGACTGAATGGATAGTCTGTCCCCATTGTCCCTGGCCCTGACTGAATGGATAGTCTGTCCCCATTGTCCCTGGCCCTGACTGAATGGATAGTCTGTCCCCATTGTCCCTGGCCCTGACTGAATGGATAGTCTGTCCCCATTGTCCCTGGCCCTGACTGAATGGATAGTCTGTCCCCATTGTCCCCAGACATCACTGGCTGGATAGTCTGTCCCCAGGGGTGCCCAACCAGTCGATCGTCAGATGATTATACATCTACTAAAATTCAACCACACAAATCAATGCCTATAATCTCTTTCTGTTTTGACATTCGACAGTCCTCCATTCACAGCAATGTCTGAAAAGTCACGTGATTTACATAAAATATGACCAGTCCCTGCCCACTTATTGACGTATGCCTAGTTGGCGCGGTCAGATGCTGCCTGCCTACTCCAAGTCGAGGTAACGGTGATGCCAGGCGGGTAGCTAGCTAGCTAACTTTGTAGCCAGATTCGTTGTTAAATGGTTCTTAAGTTGTGTGGTCGACAGACAGCAGCGTGAATGGAAGGAAACAAAAAAACAGAAAAAGTATCATTTCCACCAGGAATGGGAGGAGGATCATTTTTTCGTCATGTCAAACTCAAAATGTCTGTGTCTCATCTGCCGTAATGGCATCGCTATCCCAAAGAAAGGTAACATACAACAACATTTTATAACCACACACAAAACCCAGGAAAGAGATTTTCCAGCAAAGACTGAATTACGAAGAAGAACGGTACGAGAACTAACAAATCAGCTGGCAGCGCAGCAGTCAACTTTCACACGGCCTGTGACCAAAGGAAAGGCGGCAACAATAGCCTCTCATCGTGTGAGTCACGTTCTTGCTTTTTCTTACATAAAAAGTTGTTCAAAGATGGGGAGATGATCAAGGAAGTATTTACTGAGGCTGCAGAATCGCTGTTTGGGGATGTTAAGAATAAGACCTAAATTATGGCTGCCATCAATGACATTCAGTTGTCCAGAAATACGGTGACAAGAAGATGTGAGGGAATAGCAGAGAACCTCGAGGATCAACTGAGGGAGGATACTGACAACTGCGAGTGTTATTCCCTCCAGTTTAACGAGACCACAGATATGGTAGACGTGACACAGTTATACATTTTCATCAGAATGCTATTGGACAACATGATTACAAAAGAGGAACAACTCGCCATTTTGCCACTGAAAGGACGTACAAGGGGCGAAGATATGTTTCAAGCGTTTATGGAGTTCGCTGCAAACAAATTCCAGCTGCCCTTTTGTAAGCTTGTCTCCATTACTACGGATGGGGCGCCTGCTATGGTAGGCCGCATTAGTGGGTTCGTTGCATTGTGCAAACGAGAGGATTCTTTCCCGGACTTTCTTAGTTATCACTGCGGAATTCATCAGCAAGCTTTGTGCGGCAAGATGTTAAACATGAAAGAGGTGATGGATGTTGTGATGAAGATTGTGTGTTTTAATTCGAGCAAGAAGCCTCTACAGTGGAGGCTATTTCACTTAGAAGAGACTGAAGCGGAGCACACGGACCTGCTGCTGCACACGGATGTGCGGTGGCTGAGCCGAGGTACATTTTTAGGGAGATTCAGTGAGTTGTTGCCTGAAATCAAGGAGTTTCTCAAGGTCTCCAAACATGCAGAACATGTACAGCTAGAGGACACACAGTGGCTCCTGGATTTATCTTTTCTCACTGACCTAACTGCAAGGAAAAGGCAAACATGTAATAGACATGATCAGCTCTGTGAAACACTTTAAAAAAAACTACAACTGCTCACGAGAAAGCTGCAACGTAAGGACCTGCACTTCTGTCAACACATGTATTCAGAACCTGAACGTCAAGGACAAGGACGCAGCACAGCTTGACAGTGCACGTTACGTGCAGCACGTCCAGAGCATCTCATCTGAGTTTGACAATCGTTTCACTGACTTTTGCATCACTTCAGCCTATTGCCACTTTGTATGTGCTTTCCGTTTGACACAGACATAAATGTGGAAGTCATTAGCCTCCCAAAAATGGTAGCACTTTTTCAGTTGGAAACAACTATAGAAGAAAACTGAAATTGTCACCCTCCAAAATGACATTCAGCTGGAAATCCAGGGCAACCACTGAGATGAAGGAAGAATTCTGGGAGCTGCTGCTAGAGGAGAAGTATCCTAACATAAGAAGATGTGCTCTCAATTTATCAACCCTTTTTGGATCAACCTACCTCTGTGAGTCTGCATTGTCTCACATGAAGATAATGAAGTCCAAGTGCAGATCTACTATGTCTGATGACCACCTTGTGGCCTGCATGAGACTGGCAACAAGCTGCTACAGCCCTGACTAGGAAAAACTACTTGCCTCCAACCAATGCCAAAAGTCACATTAAAAGGTAGGAAATTAAATGAGTTTCACTTTATTTGTAGAAAACATGTTATTGGTGCAGGTTATATTTGGGTGGCAGATAGGTATCATGGCAACAGGTCCATACTCAGTGGTGTGTTGTGTTCCATACAGTTTGTTGGTTGGTTTAGAGACTGGTAGATCTCATCAGGCTGGCAAATGAAAAAGTAGATCTCACATCAAAGAATGTTGGGCACACCTGGTCTGTCCCCATTGTCCCCAGTCCTGACTGGCTGGATAGTCTGTCCCCATTGTCCCCAGTCCTGACTGGCTGGATAGTCTGTCTTCATTGTCCCCAGTCCTGACTGGCTGGATAGTCTGTCTCCATTGCCCCCAGTCCTGACTGGCTGGATAGTCTGTCTCCATTGTCCCCAGTCCTGACTGGCTGGATAGTCTGTCTCCATTGTCCCCAGTCCTGACTGGCTGGATAGTCTGTCTCCATTGCCCCCAGTCCTGACTGGCTGGATAGTCTGTCTCCATTGTCCCCAGTCCTGACTGGCTGGATAGTCTGTCTCCATTGCCCCCAGTCCTGACTGGCTGGATAGTCTGTCCCCATTGTCCCCAGTCCTGACTGGCTGGATAGTCTGTCTCCATTGTCCACAGTCCTGACTGGCTGGATAGTCTGTCTCCATTGTCCACAGTCCTGACTGGCTGGATAGTCTGTCTCCATTGTCCCCAGTCCTGACTGGCTGGATAGTCTGTCCCCATTGTCCCCAGTCCTGACTGGCTGGATAGTCTGTCTTCATTGTCCCCAGTCCTGACTGGCTGGATAGTCTGTCTCCATTGTCCCCAGTCCTGACTGGCTGGATAGTCTGTCCCCATTGTCCCCAGTCCTGACTGGCTGGATAGTCTGTCCCCATTGTCCCCAGTCCTGACTGGCTGGATAGTCTGTCTCCATTGTCCCCAGTCCTGACTGGTTGGATAGTCTGTCTTCATTGTCCCCAGTCCTGACTGGCTGGATAGTCTGTCTCCATTATCCCCAGTCCTGACTGGCTGGATAGTCTGTCTCCATTGTCCCCATTCCCGACTGGCTGGATAGTCTGTCTCCATTGTCCCCAGTCCTGACTGGCTGGATAGTCTGTCCCCATTGTCCCCAGTCCTGACTGGCTGGATAGTCTGTCCCCATTGCCCCCAGTCCTGACTGGCTGGATAGTCTGTCTTCATTGTCCCCAGTCCTGACTGGCTGGATAGTCTGTCCCCATTGTCCCCAGTCCTGACTGGCTGGATAGTCTGTCTTCATTATCCCCAGTCCTGACTGGCTGGATAGTCTGTCTCCATTGCCCCCAGTCCTGACTGGCTGGATAGTCTGTCCCCATTGTCCCCAGTCCTGACTGGCTGGATAGTCTGTCTCCATTGTCCACAGTCCTGACTGGCTGGATAGTCTGTATTCATTGTCCCCAGTCCTGACTGGCTGGATAGTCTGTCCCCATTGTCCCCAGCCCTGACTGGCTGGATAGTCTGTCTTCATTGCCCCCAGTCCTGACTGGCTGGATAGTCTGTCTTCATTGTCCCCAGTCCTGACTGGCTGGATAGTCTGTCTTCATTGTCCCCAGTCCTGACTGGCTGGATAGTCTGTCCCCATTGTCCCCAGTCCTGACTGGCTGGATAGTCTGTCTTCATTGTCCCCAGTCCTGACTGGCTGGATAGTCTGTCTCCATTGTCTCCAGTCCTGACTGGCTGGATAGTCTGTCTCCATTGTTCCCAGTCCTGACTGGCTGGATAGTCTGTCTTCATTGCCCCTGGCAGGATACAAACAGAGCTTTTCTTCTTCCTAATAAAAGGCCATAATAGCAGCCATTGTCCCACACCTGGCTTTGTCTGCAACCCTGGACTACACTACACTGGGTCTGTAACCCTGGACTACACTACACTGGGTCTGTAACCCTGGACTACACTACACTGGGTCTGTAACCCTGGACTACACTACACTGGGTCTGTAACCCTGGACTACACTACACTGGGTCTGTAGCCCTGGACTACACTACACTGGGTCTGTAACCCTGGACTACACTACACTGGGTCTGTAACCCTGGACTACACTACACTGGGTCTGTAACCCTGGACTACACTACACTGGGTCTGTAACCCTGGACTACCCTACACTGGGTCTGTAAACCTGGACTACACTACACTGGGTCTGTAACCCTGGACTACACTACACTGGGTCTGTAACCCTGGACTACACTACACTGGGTCTGTAACCCTGGACTACACTACACTGGGTCTGTAACCCTGGACTACACTACACTGGGTCTCTGGTTCAGCTGCCTGCCTGACTGGCTGGGTGGCTGTAGAGTAAAGAAGTCTCTCTCTCTCTCTCTCTGAAACTCTCTCTGAAACTCTCTCTCAGCTTCTCTCTCTCTCTCTCTCTCTCTCTCTCTCTCTTTCTCTCTCTCTCTCTGAACCTCTCTCTTTCTCTCTCCCTTCCTCTCTATCATTTAAATTAAATTCAAAGGGTTTTATTGGCATGGGAAACATATGTTAACATTGCCACAGCAAGTAAACTAGATAATAAACAAAAGTGAAATAAACAATACAAATTAACAGGAAACATTATTCACAAAAGTTCCCAAATAATAAAGACATTACAAATTTAACATTATGTGCAAATAGTTCTCTCTCGCTGTTACAGACTGAGAGGGGGAGGGGAGGGGAGGGGAGGGAGGAATCCGCCCGGCAACAGAGGGTGACAGGATGCTCATTTACATTGAAGTCCAGAGTCCATGATACGTTGGGAAGGAGAGAGAGAGAGAGACAGAGAGACAGAGAGAGACAGAGAGACAGAGACAGAGAGAGAGAGAGAGAGACAGAGACAGAGAGAGAGAGAGACAGAGAGACAGAGAGACAGAGAGACAGAGAGAGAGAGGGACAGAGAGAGAGACAGAGAGACACACAGAGAGACTGAGAGAGAGACTGAGAGAGAGAGACAGAGAGACTGAGAGAGACAGAGATAGAGAGAGAGACAGACACAGAGACACAGAGAGACTGAGAGAGAGAGAGACAGAGAGACAGAGACACAGAGAGACTGAGAGAGAGAGAGACACTGAGAGAGAGACAGAGACACAGAGACACAGAGACACAGAGAGACTGAGAGAGAGACAGAGACACAGAGAGACTGAGAGTGAAGTTGCAGGCTAGTCAGGGCAGTGTAGTGTTGGCTCTGTATTCCAGGAGGGTTCAGGTAGCTACAGTACCACTGGACCATACAGCACACTGACTGACTAACTGACTGACTGACTGACTGACTGCTGTACCGTAGGGTGTGCTGCTGCCTACCACTGTCTACCACTATCTACCACTGTCTACCAGGCTACCACTGCTTACCACTGTCTACTAGCCTACCCAGGGGCGGAAATCCCGGGGGGGACGGGGGGAACACGACCCCCCCATCATGGGAAAAATATGATTTGTCCCCCCCAATATATCACTGAAACATAACTATGTATTTTAAATAATATTAATAATACGCAATGAAAGCGATTGTGCTGATTATAGACACTTAATAGCGCGTTTTTAAGTTTCAAAAGATTGCGAACCCCCCACCCTTTGCCTCACAATGGTTTGATCCACTGCCAGTTCCTTAGCTTGCTAGGTAACAGAGAGGTCGTATCTACTGTCTGAAAGGCACTCAATGCACGTAACTGACGTGAGGTTAATCCAGTCAATCGCGCACACACACTAGCTGAATATGCAGAGCTAGCGCGCAAATATTAACTATTAAGCTAGCTAGTACCTATTCCATTTATGTGGCGTCGTCAAAGATGGAATCTTTGCAATCGTCAATTTATTCCAAGATCAGCATGCAGATGATGTAAGTTAGTGCTTCAAAGTCCCTGTGATAAGGTTAGCGATAAACTGAAATCCAAACTGAACAGAACTACACTCTCTTCTACCATTGTCTTAAATATATTTAATGGTCTCGTTGCAAAAGCTAAATTGTCGCAAGGGAACTTTTATTTATTTATTTTATTTCACCTTTATTTAACCCGGGTAGCAAAGATTATCGCAAACACCACTGAAACTGAATTGGTGCTCGCTAGCTTTGCAAATTCAGCTATTTTTGGAAGCCAGCCAATATGAAACAAACTATTAAAACTACAAAAGGTTGCGGCATATGTTGTGTAAATGGTGAACTCATACAGCTGTCAACTCTTGTCATTTTAATCCGTTTCACTATTACTAGCTACCTTTTAGATCGAAGCCCAAATAGAATGATTGAAGATGATAGAAGCCCATCTCCTACTGTAAATAACCTACACACTGTGTGTGTAGCCAGCCAGCCAGGTAGAAAAATGGCAGAAAAATAAAAGACGGACATCAGAGTATTTTTCAATACACCAAAACCCTAGTAGCCTAATATCTCAAAGACTAGTTGATAAAATGTTCATAAGAAAGAAATGAAATTCTAATGGAAATGTTTCACAATGATGTCATTAGGCAGAGCAGGCAACAGATGGCACACAGACAGCAGAGTTGGGGACAGATATGCAGGGACAGACTGGCAGAGACAGGGAGTCTCAGGTAAGTTTGTTGAGTCTTTGTTTGGCAACATTATGAAAGGTTCTCCATTTTTTTGACTTGTAAAATAGGAACATAATTGGAAAATGCCATGGATACCCCAAACTCTCAACTTAAACTGGTGACTGAACTAAGATTTGTTAAAGGCAATGGTATTGCTGTTGTGATTAGTTGTGTAGTTTTGGGTACCGGTAGTTAGGAGTACGGCAAACACCTTATTTCTTTGGTTCCTCAATATACATTTACCATATTACAATGTAGGCTATGTGTTACAGCACTACTTTTGGTGTCCCCCCCAGGAATTGCTCTTGAGAAAATGTCATGTAATTGTCCCCTCCAAAGTTGATATCAGATTTTCGCCCCTGAGCCTACCACTGTCTACCAGCCTACCACTGCCTCCTACTGTCTACCTGACTACCACTGTCTACCAGCCTACCACTGTCTACCAGCCTACCACTGCCTACTACTGTCTACCACTATCTACCACTGTCTACCAGCCTACCACTGCCTCCTACTGTCTACCAGCCTACCACTGCCTACTACTGTCTACCACTATCTACCACTGTCGACCACTGCCTACCACTGACTACCACTGCCTACCGCTGTCTACCAATGTCTACCGCATCCTACCACTGTCTACCGCTGCCTACCACTGCCTACCACTATCTACCACTGTCTACCACTGTCTACTAGTCTACCACTGCCTACCACTGCCTACCACTGCCTACTACTGTCTACCACTGACTACCACTGCCTACCACTGTCTACCTGCCTACCACTGTCTACCACTTCCTACCGCTTCCTACCACTGTCTACCACTGCCTACAGCTGCCTACCGCTGTCTACCGCTGCCTACCACTGCCTACCACTATCTACCACTGCCTCCCACTGTCTACTAGCCTACCACTGCCTACTACTGTCTACCACTGCCTACCACTGCCTCCCACTGTCTACCAGGCTACTACTGTCTACCACTGCCTACTACTGCCTACCACTGCCTACCACTGCCTCCCACTGTCTACTAGCCTACCACTGTCTACCACTGTCTACCACTGCCTACCACAGCCTACCACTGTCTACCACTGCCTACAACTGTCTACTAGCCTACCACTCTCTACTACTGTCTACCACTATCTACCACAGCCTACCACTGTCTACCGCTGCCTACCACTGCCTACCACTATCTACCACTGTCTACCACTGTCTACTAGTCTACCACTGTCTACCACTGTCTACCACTGTCTACCACTGCCTCCCACTGTCTACAACTGTCTACTACTCTCTACTACTGTCTACCACTGTCTCCCACTGTCTCCCACTGTCTCCCACTGTCTACCACTGTCTACTACTGTCTACCACTGCCTACCACTGTCTACCACTGCCTACCACTGTCTACAACTGTCTACTACTGTCTACCACTGTCTACCACTGTCTACCACTGTCTACTACTGTCTACCACTGTCTACCAGTCTACCACTGCCTACCACTGCCTACTACTGTCTACCACTGCCTCCCACTGTCTACCACTGTCTACTACTGTCTACCACTGTCTACTAGTCTACCACTGTCTACCACTGTCTACCACTGTCTACTACTGTCTACCACTGCCTACCACTGTCTACCACTGTCTACCACTGCCTACCACTGTCTACCACTGTCTACTACTGTCTACCACTGTCTACTACTGTCTACCACTGCCTACCACTGCCTACTACTGTCTACCACTGTCTACTAGCCTGCTACTGTCTACCACTGTCTACTAGTCTACCACTGCCTACCACTGTCTACTACTGTCTACCACTGCCTACCACTGCCTACCACTGTCTACCACTGTCTACCACTGCCTACTAGTCTACCACTGCCTACCACTGTCTACCACTGTCTACCACTGCCTACCACTGTCTAGTAGCCTACCACTGCCTACTACTGTCTACCACTGTCTACCACTGCCTACTACTGTCTACCACTGTCTACCACTGCCTCCCACTGTCTACCACTGTCTACCACTGTCTACTACTGTCTACTACTGTCTACTACTGTCTACCACTGCCTACCACTGTCTACCACTGCCTACCACTGTCTACAACTGTCTACTACTGTCTACTACTGTCTACCACTGTCTACTACTGTCTACTACTGTCTACCACTGTCTACTAGTCTACCACTGCCTACCACTGCCTACCACTGTCTACCACTGCCTCCCACTGTCTACAACTGTCTACTACTGTCTACCACTGTCTACTAGTCTACCACTGCCTACAACTGTCTACCACTGTCTACTACTGTCTACCACTGCCTACCACTGTCTACCACTGTCTACCACTGCCTACCACTGTCTACCACTGTCTACTACTGTCTACCACTGTCTACCACTGCCTACCACTGCCTACTACTGTCTACCACTGTCTACTAGCCTGCTACTGTCTACCACTGTCTACTAGTCTACCACTGCCTACCACTGTCTACTACTGTCTACCACTGCCTACCACTGCCTACCACTGCCTACCACTGTCTACCACTGTCTACTAGCCTACCACTGTCTACCACTGCCTACCACTGTCTACTAGTCTACCACTGCCTACCACTGTCTACCACTGCCTACCACTGTCTACTAGCCTACCACTGTCTACCACTGTCTACTAGTCTACCACTGCCTACCACTGTCTACTACTGTCTACCACTGTCTACCACTGTCTACCACTGTCTACCACTGCCTACCACTGCCTACCACTGTCTACCACTGCCTACCACTGTCTACTAGTCTACCACTGTCTACCACTGTCTACCACTGCCTACCACTGCCTACCACTGTCTACCACTGTCTACTAGTCTACCACTGTCTACCACTGCCTACCACTGCCTACCACTGCCTACCACTGTCTACCACTACCTACTAGTCTACCACTGTCTACCACTGTCTACCACTGTCTACTAGTCTACCACTGTCTACCACTGTCTACCACTGTCTACCACTGTCTACCACTGCCTACTACTGTCTACCACTGTCTACCACTGCCTCCCACTGTCTACCACTGTCTACCACTGTCTACTACTTTCTACTACTGTCTACTACTGTCTACCACTGCCTACCACTGTCTACCACTGCCTACCACTGTCTACAACTGTCTACTACTGTCTACTACTGTCTACCACTGTCTACTACTGTCTACTACTGTCTACCACTGTCTACTAGTCTACCACTGCCTACCACTGTCTACCACTGCCTCCCACTGTCTACAACTGTCTACTACTGTCTACCACTGTCTACTAGTCTACCACTGCCTACAACTGTCTACCACTGTCTACTACTGTCTACCACTGCCTACCACTGTCTACCACTGTCTACCACTGCCTACCACTGTCTACTACTGTCTACCACTGTCTACTACTGCCTACCACTGCCTACTACTGTCTACCACTGTCTACTAGCCTGCTACTGTCTACCACTGTCTACTAGTCTACCACTGCCTACCACTGTCTACTACTGTCTACCACTGCCTACCACTGTCTACCACTGTCTACTAGCCTACCACTGTCTACCACTGCCTACCACTGTCTACTAGTCTACCACTGCCTACCACTGTCTACTAGCCTGCTACTGTCTACCACTGTCTACTAGTCTACCACTGCCTACCACTGTCTACTACTGTCTACCACTGTCTACCACTGTCTACCACTGTCTACCACTGCCTACCACTGTCTACCACTGCCTACCACTGTCTACCACTGCCTACCACTGTCTACTAGTCTACCACTGTCTACCACTGTCTACCACTGCCTACCACTGCCTACCACTGTCTACCACTGTCTACTAGTGTGCCACTGTCTACCACTGCCTACCACTGCCTACCACTGCCTACCACTGTCTACCACTGCCTACTAGTCTACCACTGTCTACCACTGTCTACCACTGTCTACCACTGCCTACCACTGCCTACCACTGCCTACCACTGTCTACCACTGCCTACCACTGTCTACTAGCCTACCACTGTCTACTACTGTCTACTACTGTCTACCACTATCTACCGCAGCCTACCACTGTCTACCGCTGCCTACCACTGCCTACCACTATCTACCACTGTCTACCACTGTCTACTAGTCTACCACTGTCTACCACTGTCTACCACTGTCTACCACTGCCTCCCACTGTCTACAACTGTCTACTACTGTCTACCACTGTCTACCACTGTCTACCACTGTCTACTACTGTCTACTACTGTCTACCACTGCCTACCACTGTCTACCACTGCCTACCACTGCCTACTACTGTCTACTACTGTCTACCACTGTCTACTACTGTCTACTACTGTCTACCACTGTCTACTAGTCTACCACTGTCTACCACTGCCTCCCACTGTCTACAACTGTCTACTACTGTCTACCACTGTCTACTAGTCTACCACTGCCTACCACTGTCTACCACTGTCTACTACTGTCTACCACTGTCTACCACTGTCTACCACTGTCTACCACTGCCTACCACTGTCTACAACTGTCTACCACTGTCTACTACTGTCTACCACTGTCTACTACTGTCTACCACTGCCTACCACTGCCTACTACTGTCTACCACTGTCTACTAGCCTACTACTGTCTACCACTGTCTACTAGTCTACCACTGCCTACCACTGTCTACTACTGTCTACCACTGCCTACCACTGTCTACCACTGTCTACCACTGCCTACCACTGTCTACTAGCCTACCACTGTCTACCACTGCCTACCACTGTCTACTAGTCTACCACTGCCTACCACTGTCTACCACTGCCTACCACTGTCTACTAGCCTACCACTGTCTACCACTGTCTACTAGTCTACCACTGCCTACCACTGTCTACCACTGCCTACCACTGTCTACCACTGCCTACCACTGTCTACTAGTCTACCACTTCCTACCACTGTCTACCACTGCCTACCACTGTCTACCACTCTCTACCACTGCCTACCACTGTCTACCACTGTCTACCACTGCCTACCACTGCCTACCACTGTCTACCACTGTCTACCACTGCCTACCACTGCCTACCACTGTCTACCACTGCTTACTAGTCTACCACTGTCTACCACTGTCTACCACTGTCTACTAGTCTACCACTGTCTACCACTGCCTACCACTGCCTACCACTGTCTACCACTGTCTACCACTGCCTACCACTGTCTACCACTGCCTACCACTGCCTACCACTGTCTACCACTGCCTACTAGTCTACCACTGTCTACCACTGTCTACCACTGCCTACCACTGTCTACCACTGCCTACCACTGCCTACCACTGTCTACCACTGCCTACCACTGTCTACCACTGCCTACCACTGTCTACCACTGCCTACCACTGTCTATTAGCCTACCACTGTCTACCACTGCCTACCACTGTCTACCACTGTCTACCACTGCCTACCACTGCCTACCACTGTCTACCACTGTCTACCACTGTCTACCACTGTCTACCACTGCCTACCACTGTCTACCACTGCCTACCACTGCCTACCACTGCCTACCACTGTCTACCACTGTCTACCACTGTCTACCACTGTCTACTACTGTGGGATCAGAAGACTGAGGAGTAGTTTCACAATTTCAGACTTTGGACACAGCAGTTCTCTGGGAGGACTTTAGGGGAAGGGAGGGACGTGGACAAGGAGGCATGATAATTACCTAAGAACAGGATTCATTCCAGGTTACTGATGCTGGAGTTAACAGTGATTACAGGATTCCAGGTTACTGATGCTGGAGTTAACAGTGAGTACAGGATTACAGTGAGTACAGGATTACAGGTTACTGATGCTGGAGTTAACAGTGAGTACAGGATTACAGTGAGTACAGGATTCCAGGTTACTGATGCTGGAGTTAACAGTGAGTACAGGATTACAGTGAGTACAGGATTACAGGTTACTGATGCTGGAGTTAACAGTGAGTACAGGATTACAGGTTACTGATGGTGGAGTTAACAGTGAGTACAGGATTACAGGTTACTGATGGTGGAGTTAACAGTGAGTACAGGTTACTGATGCTGGAGTTAACAGTGAGTACAGGATTACAGTGAGTACAGGATTACAGGTTACTGATGCTGGAGTTAACAGTGAGTACAGGATTACAGTGAGTACAGGATTACAGGTTACTGATGCTGGAGTTAACAGTGAGTACATGATTACAGTGAGTACAGGATTACATGTATAATTGGTATGGGAAATCATATCCCACCAGCCTATGCTAACCTGTTCAGCTGTGGGACACTGACTGAAAACAGATGAATCTGCCTGGAAGGAACCCAGATGGATTTCAGTGTAGATCTGGACCTCAGTTGACATGCTCTAGTCATGAACTTGTATCTCTCTATCAGCTGTGATGTAACACAGCCATTATCAAGTCTGTTTGTCTGGTCCTGCTGACTGATGGTGACTCTCTCTCTGTGTGCTGTGGACTAGCTGAACCCATTCTGAGGTGACAGAAAGAAGTACTTTGGATATTGTAATTGTCCTATGTGGATAGGACTTGGGACTTGGGACTTGGGACTTGACTCTGGTCATTATTGGATGGAATAATCAGAGGAGAACCCAGACAAACCTAACAGCAGGTAGATCTACAGGTATGTGGATGGCCTCTGTACAAACCTAACAGCAGATAGATCTACAGGTATGTGGTTGGCCTCTGTACAAACCTAACAGCAGATAGATCTACAGGTATGTGGATGGCCTCTGTACAAACCTAACAGCAGATAGATCTACAGGTATGTGGTTGGCCTCTGTACAAACCTAACAGCAGATAGATCTACAGGTATGTGGTTGGCCTCTGTACAAACCTAACAGCAGATAGATCTACAGGTATGTGGTTGGCCTCTGTACAAACCTAACAGCAGATAGATCTACAGGTATGTGGTTGGCCTCTGTACAAACCTAACAGCAGGTAGATCTACAGGTATGTGGTTGGCCTCTGTACAAACCTAACAGCAGGTAGATCTACAGGTATGTGGTTGGCCTCTGTACAAACCTAACAGCAGGTAGATCTGCAGGTATGTGGATGGCCTCTGTACAAACCTAACAGCAGGTAGATCTACAGGTATGTGGTTGGCCTCTGTACAAACCTAACAGCAGGTAGATCTACAGGTATGTGGTTGGCCTCTGTACAAACCTAACAGCAGGTAGATCTACAGGTATGTGGATGGCCTCTGTACAAACCTAACAGCAGGTAGATCTACAGGTATGTGGTTGGCCTCTGTACAAACCTAACAGCAGGTAGATCTACAGGTATGTGGTTGGCCTCTGTACAAACCTAACAGCAGGTAGATCTACAGGTATGTGGTTGGCCTCTGTACAAACCTAACAGCAGGTAGATCTACAGGTATGTGGATGGCCTCTGTACAAACCTAACAGCAGGTAGATCTACAGGTATGTGGTTGGCCTCTGTACAAACCTAACAGCAGGTAGATCTACAGGTATGTGGTTGGCCTCTGTACAAACCTAACAGCAGGTAGATCTACAGGTATGTGGTTGGCCTCTGTACAAACCTAACAGCAGGTAGATCTGCAGGTATGTGGTTGGCCTCTGTACAAACCTAACAGCAGGTAGATCTACAGGTATGTGGATGGCCTCTGTACAAACCTAACAGCAGATAGATCTACAGGTATGTGGTTGGCCTCTGTACAAACCTAACAGCAGGTAGATCTACAGGTATGTGGTTGGCCTCTGTACAAACCTAACAGCAGGTAGATCTACAGGTATGTGGTTGGCCTCTGTACAAACCTAACAGCAGGTAGATCTACAGGTATGTGGTTGGCCTCTGTACAAACCTAACAGCAGGTAGATCTACAGGTATGTGGATGGCCTCTGTACAAACCTAACAGCAGGTAGATCTGCAGGTATGTGGATGGCCTCTGTACAAACCTAACAGCAGGTAGATCTGCAGGTATGTGGATGGCCTCTGTACAAACCTAACAGCAGGTAGATCTGCAGGTATGTGGAAGACCTGTATCTGTCTATCTGTACCTAAAAAGCTAGACTATTTCATTTAGTTTTTAACGAAGGTACCACCTAATCCTTTGTAGGATTGTAAGATCAAAACGGTTTCTGCTCACTTGCTGCTCAGTGCTCAGTGCTCAGTGCTCTCTCTCTCTCTCCCTCTCTCTCTCTCTCTCTCTCTCTCTCTCTCTCTCTCTCTCTCTCTCTCTCTCTCTCTCTCTCTCTCTCTCTCTTTCTCTTTCTCTTTCTCTTTCTCTTTCTCTTTCTCTTTCTCTCTTTCTCTCTCTCTCTCTCAGTTCAAAAGGCTTTATTGGCATGGGAAACATGTTTACATTACCAAAGCAAATGGAATAGACAATTAACAAGGGAAACATTAGTGAACATTACACTCACAATAGTTTTAAAAGAATGTAGACATTTGAAATGTTATATTATTGGCTATGTACGGTGTTGTAACACTGTGCAAGTAGTTGACGTGTGAAAGGTAAAATAAACAGATACATATGGGTTGTATTTATAATGTTGTTTGTTCTTCACTGGTTGCCCTTTTTGTCATGGAAACGGAACACACATCTTGCTGCTGCTGCTGTGACGGCACACTGCGGTATTTAGCCTGACAGATATGGGAGTTTATCAATGTTTGATTTGTTTTCAAATTCTTTGTGGGTCTTTGTAATCTGAGGGAAATATGTGTCTCTAATATGGTCATACATTTGGCAGGAGGTTAGGAAGTGCAGCTCAGTTTCCACCTCATTTTGTGGGAAGTGGGCACATAGCCAGGTCTGCCTACGGCGGCTTCTCAATAGCAAGGCTATGCTCACTGAGTCTGTACATACAGCACAAGGCAAAAGTTTAGACACACCTACTCATTCAAAGATTTGTCTTTATTTTTACTATTTTCTACATTGTAGAATAATAGTGAAGACATCAAAACTATTAAATAACACATATGGAATCATGTAGTAACCAAAAAAGTGTTAAACAAATCAAAATATATTTTATATTTGAGATTTTTCAAAGTAGCCACCCTTTGCCTTGATGACAGCTTTGCACACTCTTAGCATTCTCTCAACCAGAAACCAAAGCGCTAACTCCAGTCACAGAGAGCAGAGAGGGCTAACTCCAGTCACAGAGAGCAGAGAGGGCTAACTCCAGTCACAGAGAGCAGAGAGGGCTAACTCCAGTCACAGAGCGAATAGGGAGCTAACTGCTAACTCCCTCCAGTCCAATGTGACACTCTGGAATGCTGTAAATATTTAACAATGCCTTGTAAGACTGCTGCTGAGGTGCCAGATGTCTCCTCCTATCACCTGACAGGACAGTGAGTGCCGTTAGCACCAATTCAACCCGGCTCAACTTGACAGACACTCCTATTCGTTTAGTATCAACTGTTAATATGTAACCTGTGCAAGATGCCAACTGTTATTCAATATACTTGATTGTTGCATAGTAGGTGGCAACAAAGCAGGTTTTAAAGTATGTCTTGTGCCTTTGATGGCAACTCACATGGCAAACAATGACTTCACATATGTCTCCTGCTCATTTAGAAATCATCAGCCGGCTGTCTGGTACTGAAGATTTAATGAGACATGGTGCAGCCTGCACAGCGCAGGGCAGGAAGGGGACAGTCGACTGCCCACCTGTCATGTTCTTTATTCCTACACTCTTAGACAAAAGACTTCCAAAAATTTGATTCTGCTGTCCCCATAGGAGAACCCTTTTTGGTTCCAGGTAGACCCCTTTTTTTGTTTCAAGGTAGAACACGTTTGGGTTCCACATAGAACCCTCTGAGGAAAAGGTTCTACATGGAACCCAAAAGGGTTCTAACGAAAAGGGTATTACCTAGAACCAAAAAGGGTTTTCCTATGGGGACAGTTGAAGAACCCTTTTAGGTTCTATAATCGAAAGTCAGGGTGACATAATCAAACGTCAGGGTGACATAATCAAAGGTCAGGGTGACATAATCAAAGGTCAGGGTGACATAATCAAAGGTCAGGGTGACATAATCAAAGGTCAGGGTGACATAATCAAAGGTCAGGGTGACATAGTCAAAGGTCAGGGTGACATAATCAAAGGTCAGGGTGGCATAATCAAAGGTCAGGGTGACAATCAAAGGTCAGGGTGACATAATCAAAGGTCAGGGAAATTGCAGGCAAAAGAGGCTTTTGATCGCAAACGCATTATCATTGAAAATGTTTCACTAAAAACCAAATGTTCTTTAATTCATTTACAAATAATTTGTTATCGACTTTCCAAATAATTTCCTTCCAATTTTCTTGTTGCTGTCAAAACTTTGGGGTTTATTTTTTTGAACGTCACCCTGCCCTTCGATTATACGTCACCCTGACCTTCGATTATAGGTCACCCTGACCTTCGATTATAGGTCACCCTGACCTTCGATTATAGGTCACCCTGGCCTTCAATTATACGTCACCCTGACCTTCGATTATAGGTCACCCTGACCTTCGATTATACGTCACCCTGACCTTCGATTATAGGTCACCCTGACCTTCGATGATACGTCACCCTGACCTTCGATTATACGTCACCCCGCACTTCGATTATACGTCACCCCGCCCTTCGATTATAGGTCACCCTGACCTTCGATTATACGTCACCCTGACCTTCGATTATACGTCACCCTGACCTTCGATTATACGTCACCCTGACCTTCGATTATACGTCACCCTGACCTTTGATTATAGGTCACCTTGACCTTCGATTATAGGTCACCCTGACCTTCGATTATACGTCACCCTGACCTTCGATTATAGGTCACCCTGACCTTCGATTATACGTCACCCTGACCTTCGATTATACGTCACCCTGACCTTCGATTATACGTCACCCCAGCCTTTGATTATAGGTCACCCCGACCTTTGCTTTCGCTGCCTTTATTTTGCGGTTGCAAGTTTTTTAAATTCATTCCAGCAGCATAGCACCCTGCATCCTGCTGCTGGCTTGCCTCTGAAGCTATAAGCCGAGGCAATGGGAGACCATATGTTTCTGGTTAAATCCAATGCCTTGGGGGCAGTGATGGGGACATTGCCCAGGTAGGGCGCCGTCTTTCGGATGGGACGTGAAACGGATGTCCTGACTCTCTGTGGTCATTAACAATCCTACGGCACTTATTGTAAGAGTAGGAGTGTTGTCGCTGGTGTCAAATCAAATCAAAGTTTATTTGTCAAGTGCGCTGAATACAACAGGTGTAGACCTTACAGTGAAATGCTGAATACAACAGGTGTAGACCTTACAGTGAAATGCTGAATACAACAGGTGTAGTAGACCTCACAGTGAAATGCTGAATACAACAGGTGTAGTAGACCTCACAGTGAAATGCTGAATACAACAGGTGTAGTAGACCTCACAGTGAAATGCTGAATACAACAGGTGTAGACCTTACAGTGAAATGCTGAATACAACAGGTGTAGACCTTACAGTGAAATGCTGAATACAACAGGTGTAGACCTTACAGTGAAATGCTGAATACAACAGGTGTAGACCTTACAGTGAAATGCTGAATACAACAGGTGTAGACCTTATAGTGAAATGCTGAATACAACAGGTGTAGACCTTACAGTGAAATGCTGAATACAACAGGTGTAGACCTCACAGTGAAATGCTGAATACAACAGGTGTAGACCTTACAGTGAAATGCTGAATACAACAGGTGTAGACCTCACAGTGAAATGCTGAATACAACAGGTGTAGACCTCACAGTGAAATGCTGAATACAACAGGTGTAGGTAGACCTCACAGTGAAATGCTGAATACAACAGGTGTAGACCTTACAGTGAAATGCTGAATACAACAGGTGTAGTAGACCTCACAGTGAAATGCTGAATACAACAGGTGTAGTAGACCTCACAGTGAAATGCTGAATACAACAGGTGTAGTAGACCTCACAGTGAAATGCTGAATACAACAGGTGTAGTAGACCTTACAGTGAAATGCTGAATACAACAGGTGTAGTAGACCTCACAGTGAAATGCTGAATACAACAGGTGTAGTAGACCTCACAGTGAAATGCTGAATACAACAGGTGTAGTAGACCTCACAGTGAAATGCTGAATACAACAGGTGTAGACCTTACAGTGAAATGCTGAATACAACAGGTGTAGTAGACCTCACAGTGAAATGCTGAATACAACAGGTGTAGACCTTACAGTGAAATGCTGAATACAACAGGTGTAGTAGACCTCACAGTGAAATGCTGAATACAACAGGTGTAGACCTCACAGTGAAATGCTGAATACAACAGGTGTAGACCTCACAGTGAAATGTGTAAAGAAATAAAAACAACCGTAAAAAGACAGTGAAAAATAACAGTAGCGAGGCTATATACAGTAGCGAGGCTATATACAGTAGTGAGGCTATAACAGTAGAGAGGCTATATACAGTAGCGAGGCTGTATACAGACACCGGTTAGTCAGGCTGATTGAGGTAGTATTTACAGTCGTGGCCAAACGTTTTGAGAATGACACAAATATTAATTTTCACAGTCTGCTGCTTTGGTGTCTTTAAATATTTTTGTCAGATGTTACTATGGAATACTGAAGTATAATTACAAGCATTTCATAAGTGTCAAAGGCTTTTATTGACAATTACATGAAGTTGATGCAAAGAGTCAATATTTGCAGTTTTGACCCTTCTTTTTCAAGACCTCTGCAATCCGCCCTGGCATGCTGTCAATTAACTTCTGGGCCACATCCTGACTGATGGCAGCCCATTATTGCATAATCAATGCTTGGAGTTTGTCAGAATTTGTGGGTTTTTGTTTGTCCACCCGCCTCTTGAGGATTGACCACAAGTTCTCAATGGGATTAAGGTCTGGGGAGTTTCCTGGCCATGGACCCAAAATATCAATGTTTTGTTCCACGAGCCACTTAGCTATCACTTTTGCCTTATGGCAAGGTGCTCCATCATGCTGTTATTTTCTACTTCCTGTATATAGCCATGTTATTTTCTACTTCTCAGGCCAGAGGCACAATGTATGAATTTATGATTGGATCAGAATCACCGTTATAATCATTGGCCAGTACAGAGAATTAAGTAAAACCACAAGTCCAAATCCTTATCTCTGTATATGACGTTTTCTTGGTGTGAAGCCAAATCCAAACTGGCTTCCCTTGACACTTTTCACGTCGTTTGCACTCACTCAGCCAATCAGCATTGAGCTAAACTATTTTTATTGTATTTTTTTTATCAAGGAAAGCCAAATGCTCGCTGGCTTCCCTTGCATTCAGTGCTACGGGCTGCAACAATGTCATACTCTTTTTGACCAGACTGCATCAGATAGATGGCCTACACATACTGAGACAGAGGGAGCGCTGTTTCACTCGCTCAGAAGCTTTCTCCGGTGAGATACATTCAGCCTCTTGCGAATTGAAGGAAAATGATCAAACACACAGAGAGATGAAAGATACATGATTTTATTATTGGGAGGAAGTCTGGCTTCCCTTGGCATCCATGAATACACCTCACTGTACTCAAGTCACTTCCTGATATGTGTTTATTGGGCTATCAGTGTGTGTGTGTGTGTGTGTGTGTGTGTGTGTGTGTGTGTGTGTGTGTGTGTGTGTGTGTGTGTGTGTGTGTGTGTGTGTGTGTGTGTGTGTGTGTGTGTGTGTGTGTGTGTGTGTGTGTGTGTTTGTGTGTGTGTGTGTTTGTGTGAGATGCTGTTAGTTTGGGGCCAGGTGCAGAATGGTGCAGACAGGTGCTGCCCGCCTCTTCAGTTTCAGCTTAAACAAAAGATCTGCTATGACGTGTGTTTGAGACCCGCTCCACCTTCATGACTACTTCACACCTGGAGTTCCAAACAGCTCTCTGATCAGTTACCTGTGATCTCACCTGAACAATGATTTAACAAGCTAAAGGTTATATGATCTCATGCTGTGTTGATGTGTGTGATTCACGTAGAGGTAGAGAGGTAGAGAGGTGGAGAGGTGGAGAGAGAGAGAGAGAGAGAGAGGTAGAGAGAGAGAGAGGTAGAGAGAGAGAGAGAGAGAGAGAGAGAGAGAGAGAGAGAGAGAGAGAGAGAGAGAGAGAGAGAGAGAGAGAGAGAGAGAGAGAGAGACATCCATCTATCTTAGTGTCATTCACCTACCGGTCCCCAGCCCACACGGGACACTACAGAACAAAATAACATTTAATCATTTATACGCATACAATGATCATGGCCAGTACAGCTACCATCTAGCCCCACTACACAACCATCTACCATCTAGCCCCACTACACAACCATCTAGCCCCACTACACTACCATCTAGCCCCACTACACTACCATCTACCATCTAGCCCCACTACTCTACCATCTAGCCCCACTACACAACCATCTACCATCTACCCCACTACACAACCATCTACCATCTACCCCACTACACAACCATCTACCATCTAGCCCCACTACACTACCATCTACCATCTAGCCCCACTACACAACCATCTACCATCTAGCCCCACTATACAACCATCTACCATCTAGCCCCACTACACAACCATCTACCATCTAGCCCCACTACACAACCATCTACCATCTACCCCACTACACAACCATCTACCATCTACCATCTAGCCCCACTACACAACCATCTACCATCTACCCCACTACACAACCATCTACCATCTACCATCTACCCCACTACACAACCATCTACCATCTACCATCTAGCCCCACTACACAACCATCTACCATCTACCATCTAGCCCCACTACACAACCATCTACCATCTACCATCTAGCCCCACTATACAACCATCTACCATCTACCATCTAGCCCCACTACACAACCATCTACCATCTACCATCTAGCCCCACTATACAACCATCTACCATCTACCCCACTACACAACCATCTACCATCTACCATCTACCCCACTACACAACCATCTACCATCTACCCCACTACACAACCATCTACCATCTACCCCACTACACAACCATCTACCATCTACCATCTACCATCTAGCCCCACTACACAACCATCTACCATCTACCATCTACCCCACTACACAACCATCTACCATCTACCATCTAGCCCCACTACACAACCATCTACCATCTACCATCTAGCCCCACTACACAACCATCTACCATCTAGCCCCACTACACAACCATCTACCATCTACCCCACTACACAACCATCTACCATCTACCATCTACCATCTAGCCCCACTACACAACCATCTACCATCTAGCCCCACTACACAACCATCTACCATCAACCATCTACCATCTACCATCTAGCCCCACTACACAACCATCTACCATCTAGCCCCACTACACAACCATCTACCATCTACCATCTAGCCCCACTACACAACCATCTACCATCTACCATCTAGCCCCACTACACAACCATCTACCATCTACCATCTAGCCCCACTACACAACCATCTACCATCTACCATCTAGCCCCACTACACAACCATCTACCATCTAGCCCCACTACACAACCATCTACCATCTAGCCCCACTACACAACCATCTACCATCTACCATCTAGCCCCACTACACAACCATCTACCATCTACCATCTACCATCTACCATCTACCATCTAGCCCCACTACACAACCATCTACCATCTACCATCTAGCCCCACTACACAACCATCTACCATCTACCATCTAGCCCCACTACACAACCATCTACCATCTAGCCCCACTACACAACCATCAACCATCTACCATCTACCATCTAGCCCCACTACACAACCATCTACCATCTACCATCTAGCCCCACTACACAACCATCTACCATCTACCATCTAGCCCACTACACAACCATCTACCATCTACCATCTAGCCCCACTACACAACCATCTACCATCTAGCCCCACTACACAACCATCTACCATCTACCATCTAGCCCCACTACACAACCATCTACCATCTAGCCCCACTACACAACCATCTACCATCTACCATCTACCATCTAGCCCCACTACACAACCATCTACCATCTAGCCCCACTACACAACCATCTACCATCTACCATCTACCCCACTACACAACCATCTACCATCTACCATCTAGCCCCACTACACAACCATCTACCATTAGCCCACTACACAACCATCTACCATCTACCATCTAGCCCCACTACACAACCATCTACCATCTACCATCTAGCCCACTACACAACCATCTACCATCTACCATCTAGCCCCACTACACAACCATCTACCATCTACCATCTAGCCCCACTACACAACCATCTACCATCTACCATCTACCCCACTACACAACCATCTACCATCTACCATCTAGCCCCACTACACAACCATCTACCATCTACCATCTAGCCCCACTACACAACCATCTACCATCTACCATCTACCATCTAGCCCCACTATACAACCAATACATTTCCCGTCCTCCGCCAGGCTTTGTGAACAAACTGAGCAATCTCAAACACGCACTGTCTGAAACAAAATTCAGGCCTCTGTTCGTCGCGTACCCAGAATATGTTTTACTTTTTTATTTTTAACCTTTTCTATAACAAGGCAAATCAGTTAAGACCAAATTCTTATTTACACTGATGGCCTACCCCGGCCAAACCCTCCCCTAATCCTTCAGTGTTATCACCAACATCACCATACAGAGGCTAATAAATCACTACATGGATTTACTTTTCCATTTCCCCCAAAATCACACGGTAGATAAATGATCTTCTCTTCAGGCACTGTGTTAAATCTTCCCGTCTACCTGTTCCAATACACAAGTTGTCTGTACTTCTCTGCACACCTTTCTTTCTGAAATAGACAATCTGGGTTTTCTCTTGATTTCTCTCTGATCTCCGTCGGGTTCACCATAAATTAACAATATTCAAAAGAATATGTCATCAGCGTACAGCAAGGTGCCCAGGAATATATCAGCAACTTTAACACCTAGTCTAGAATGTTTACTTTGTAGGGCTGAGACATTAGCATATAGTGTAAATACAATGGTTGAGAGTACAGCTCCATGCTTTCCACGGTAAGGGGTTTGGAAACCAGCCAGTCCTGAGGTCATTGACCTGAACACAGCCCGAATAAAGACCTCTGAAGTGAAGGCATCATAGAATCTTCCATCAAGTCTCATTTTAATTAGTCTAAAAGCAAGAAAGTATCTTATTCACCCAATCAAAAGCCTTTTTTTTTTAATCTATAAAACAGGCAAAAGTTGGTTCTTTCTCTTGAGTTTTGGTCCGTACCACTGTAGAGACAGTATAGATATGGTCTGTACACACTCAGGCTTTCCCGAAAGCCATTCTGTTCATCAGCAAGCTGACCTCACTGTTCTAGATCGTAGGAAAGCCTGTATTTAGAATACAATAATACAATTTACATACAGTACTAATGAGATTTATCCCTCAATAGTTCAATGGAATTTTAGGGTCATTTTTGGAGGATTTGGGGATAGGCTTGATTATAGATTTGTACCATACAGATGGAATAATGCTATTCCTTAAAACAAGCCTGCAAGAGTTGAAATAGTATTTGGAACAATTTAGGTGACTTCAAAACTGCATTAGACAAATCATCAATTCCTGTAGTTTTCTCTGGTTTAGCACGCTCAACCAGCATTCTGACCTCTTCAAGGGTAAGACTGGCATTCAGGTACTGGTTAGGAGAGTAGGACTCCCTCTGCATTCAGATACTGGTTAGGGGAGTATGACTCCCTCTGCATTCAGGTACTGGTTAGGGGAGTATGACTCCCTCTGCATTCAGATACTGGTTAGGGGAGTATGACTCCCTCTGCATTCAGGTACTGGTTAGGGGAGTATGACTCCCTCTGCATTCAGATACTGGTTAGGGGAGTAGGACTCCCTCTGCATTCAGATACTGGTTAGGGGAGTATGACTCCCTCTGCATTCAGATACTGGTTAGGGGAGTATGACTCCCTCTGCATTCAGATACTGGTTAGGGGAGTATGACTCCCTCTGCATTCAGATACTGGTTAGGGGAGTATGACTCCCTCTGCATTCAGATACTGGTTAGGGGAGTATGACTCCCTCTGCATTCAGATACTGGTTAGGGGAGTATGACTCCCTCTGCATTCAGATACTGGTTAGGGGAGTAGGACTCCCTCTGCATTCAGATACTGGTTAGGGGAGTATGACTCCCTCTGCATTCAGATACTGGTTAGGGGAGTATGACTCCCTCTGCATTCAGATACTGGTTAGGGGAGTAGGACTCCCTCTGCATTCAGGTACTGGACTCCCTCTGCATTCAAATACTGGACTCCCTCTGCATTCAGATACTGGACTCCCTCTGCATTCAGATACTGGACTCCCTCTGCATTCAGATACTGGACTCCCTCTGCATTCAGATACTGGTTAGGGGAGTAGGACTCCCTCTGCATTCAGATACTGGTTAGGGGAGTAGGACTCCCTCTGTATTCAGGTACTGGTTAGGGGAGTAGGACTCCCTCTGCATTCAGATACTGGTTAGGGGAGTATGACTCCCTCTGCATTCAGATACTGGTTAGGGGAGTATGACTCCCTCTGCATTCAGATACTGGTTAGGGGAGTAGGACTCCCTCTGCATTTCCTCCTCCAACTAATTTGTACAAGAACATGTTTCTTAATTTTTTTTAAATAATCAAACATAGAAGGGCTGTTAAGTGCGAAATCTCTTTCCCATTTCCACTTAACAATATCAGTTTGATAGTGTAGTTATCCATTTTCCAATGCAATTTCCATGTGAATTTGCTTAACCTTTTTGGGGCCCAACTTGTTTATCTCGCTCCAAAACTGTTGTGGGTTGTCAGTCTGTAGCTGCTACAGTTGGAATATAACATCATCAGACCTGTGTTGTGCTAATTGTTGATATCTCTTCTTTATTCTCTCATCAATCCAGAATCCAACCCATGACTTGACAGAATTAGGAAATGCATTATTGTATTGTTATTGCATTGTATTGCATTGCATGTTATTTTCAGTCGTTTGGTCACTGTATGTTGAGTGTCTCAGGAACACCTCATCACTGTGACAACTACTTTTCAGCTTCTATTTCAAATATCCAAATATCCTCCCTGTTCCGTTGTTAACTTAGCAGATGTTTTCCTAGCTTAGCAAACCACCCCGTTCCGTTGTTAACTTAGCAGATGTTTTCCTAGCTTAACAAACCACCCCGTTCCGTTGTTAACTTAGCAGATGTTTTCCTAGCTTAGCAAACCACCCTTTCCGTTGTTAACTTAGCAGATATTTTCCTAGCTTAGCAAACCACCCTGTTCCGTTGTTAACTTAGCAGATGTTTTCCTAGCTTAGCAAACCACCCTGTTCCGTTGTTAACTTAGCAGATGTTTTCCTAGCTTAACAAACCACCCTGTTCTGTTGTTAACTTAGCAGATGGAAAAATAGAGAAAGAATGTTAGCTCAGTGACTAAAGAGACTGTGGAGATCTGAGAGGATTTGACCGGTGCAACCAATATGCTACTGGCTCCACCTTGCTCTCTGATAGGCTAGGTGGAAGTTTCACCATATTTCTCATAACCAACCAAATCCTCTCAGATCTGCACAAGTGCATGGGGTGTAGGACTTAATGGTTGATTTGGGATCTTCTCTCACTTCCCTCACTCTCTTGGTCCCGCCCATCTTTTGTCTCTTATGCTCTAACTTCCTCCCATCTTCTGCCACTGTCCTTCTAATTGAGACATATTGTTAAAACCTGTCAGTCTATGGAGCTGTTTTGATCTAACACCTATTAGACAGAATTCCCTGGCTGGTGCTACAGTAGCAGTGAGAGGCCAGAGGAGAGGCCAGAGGAGAGGCCAGAGGAGAGGCCAGAGGACAGGCCAGAGCTTCAGGGTTATGTCTGTGTTCTTCTGTTCCACAGCCCAGGTGCTGCATTTATAGAAGTTGCGTATGCACCAAAACATGAATGTGCCAGTTTTTCAAGCAAAAATGTGGCATTTATAAAAACTGAACTTGATGTGACAGTGCATATCCTCCCGCAAACTGTATACCATGTGTACACACAGTTTATAATCAAATCAAATCAAACTTTATACCATGTGTACACACAGTTTATAATCAAATCAAATCAAACTTTATACCATGTGTACACACAGTTTATAATCAAATCAAATCAAACTGTATACCATGTGTACACACAGTTTATAATCAAATCAAATCAAACTTTATACCATGTGTACACACAGTTTATAATCAAATCAAATCAAACTTTATACAGATAGCTAAATATAATAACAGATCGCTAAATATAATAACAGATAGCTAAATATAATAACAGATAGCTAAATATAATAGCAGATAGCTAAATATAATAACAGATAGCTAAATATAGTAGCAGATAGCTAAATATAATAGCAGATAGCTAAATATAATAACGGATAGCTAAATATAATAGCAGATAGCTAAATATAATAGCAGATAGCTAAATATAATAGCAGATAGCTAAATATAATAGCAGATAGCTAAATATAATAACGGAGAGCTAAATATAATAACAGATAGCTAAATATAATAGCAGATAGCTAAATATAATAGCAGATAGCTAAATATAATAGCAGATAGCTAAATATAATAACAGATGGCTAAATATAATAACAGATTGCAAAATATAATAGCAGATAGCTAAATATAATAGCAGATAGCTAAATATAATAGCAGATAGCTAAATATAATAACAGATAGCTAAATATAATAACAGATAGCAAAATATAATAGCAGATAGCTAAATATAATAACAGATAGCTAAATATAATAGCAGATAGCTAAATATAATAACAGATAGCTAAATATAATAACAGATAGCTAAATATAATAACAAGATGCCATTTGTCGTTAGTGAGAAGAGAGCGAAAATCTATTTATTTTCTTTGCATTTTAAAATAATTATAAATAGGCATGTATTTCCTATTATTGATGCAATTTAAATTATCACTGCAGAATATATAACTCTTATTTTTTTTTCATTGAACCTTAAACTAAGCCATGATGAGTTCATATTCCCCAAGTAGCGATAAAACAAATGACCATTCACGTCTCATTTAATTGGGGCCGGTTATATAAGCTATTATAATTTCACGTTATAATTTTCACTCCGAAAGGCAGCGCGGTTTATAATATACAGTAGAATTTAACAGGTGAACAGACAGTTCATATTTTACATTGAAGTGTGTAAGTTACTGTAGTTTACTTTGTTATTATTATGAGTGGCCATTGTTTCAGAATTCGCAGGGCAGTGCAGCATATTTAGGTTTTGGGGAGAAAAAAACAATGCAAGCCATTATTTGAATTCAAATGATCTGTTTACAGGTCCACAACAATGTGGAATTGTTTTTGTCTTTTAGCAAATGTCACTGCAAAAGACAACATTCTGCCAACACCTCCAAAGTCATTTGATTAAGTTCACTACTGCTATTTCCCCTGAACAAGACAGTTAACCCACTGTTCCCCTGAACAAGACAGATAACCCACTGTTTCCCTGAACAAGGCAGTTAACCCACTGTTTCCCTGAACAAGGCAGTTAACCCACTGTTCCCCTGAACAAGGCAGTTAACCCACTGTTCCCCTGAACAAGACAGTTAACCCACTGTTCCCCTGAACAAGGCAGTTAACCCACTGTTTCCCTGAACAAGGCAGTTAACCCACTGTTCCCCTGAACAAGGCAGTTAACCCACTGTTCCCCTGAACAAGGCAGTTAACCCACTGTTCCCCTGAACAAGACAGTTAACCCACTGTTCCCCTGAACAAGGCAGTTAACCCACTGTTCCCCTGAACAAGACAGTTAACCCACTGTTCTCCTGAACAAGACAGTTAACCCACTGTTCTCCTGAACAAGACAGTTAACCCACTGTTTCCCTGAACAAGGCAGTTAACCCACTGTTTCCCTGAACAAGGCAGTTAACCCACTGTTTCCCTGAACAAGGCAGTTAACCCCACTGTTCCCCTGAGCAAGGCAGTTAACCCCACTGTTCCCCTGAGCAAGGCAGTTAACCCCACTGTTCCCCTGAGCAAGGCAGTTAACCCACTGTTCCCCTGAACAAGGCAGTTAACCCACTGTTCCCCTGAACAAGGCAGTTAACCCACTGTTCCCCTGAGCAAGGCAGTTAACCCACTGTTCCCCTGAGCAAGACAGTTAACCCACTGTTTCCCTGAACAAGGCAGTTAACCCCACTGTTCCCCTGAACAAGACAGTTAACCCACTGTTCCCCTGAACAAGGCAGTTAACCCACTGTTTCCCTGAACAAGGCAGTTAACCCACTGTTCCCCTGAACAAGGCAGTTAACCCACTGTTCCCCTGAACAAGGCAGTTAACCCACTGTTCCCCTGAACAAGGCAGTTAACCCACTGTTCCCCTGAACAAGACAGTTAACCCACTGTTCCCCTGAACAAGGCAGTTAACCCACTGTTCCCCTGAACAAGACAGTTAACCCACTGTTCTCCTGAACAAGACAGTTAACCCACTGTTCTCCTGAACAAGACAGTTAACCCACTGTTTCCCTGAACAAGGCAGTTAACCCACTGTTTCCCTGAACAAGGCAGTTAACCCACTGTTTCCCTGAACAAGGCAGTTAACCCCACTGTTCCCCTGAGCAAGGCAGTTAACCCCACTGTTCCCCTGAGCAAGGCAGTTAACCCACTGTTCCCCTGAACAAGGCAGTTAACCCACTGTTCCCCTGAACAAGGCAGTTAACCCACTGTTCCCCTGAGCAAGGCAGTTAACCCACTGTTCCCCTGAGCAAGACAGTTAACCCACTGTTTCCCTGAACAAGGCAGTTAACCCCACTGTTCCCCTGAACAAGACAGTTAACCCACTGTTCCCCTGAACAAGGCAGTTAACCCACTGTTCCCCAGGTGCCGAAGACGTGAATGTCTCTGATTCAGAGGGGTTGGGTTAAATGAGGAAGACACATTTCAGTTGAAGGCATTCAGTTGTACAACTGACTAGGTACCCCTGTTTCCCCTTTCCCCTCCCCCTTTCCCTTATAAGGGGAAACATGACGTGCGCCGTATGTATAAATCTGAATATTTTATTGCGTGCTCAGTGTTCAGAAGTGGAGGAGGAGGAGAATCTGTTCTGAGACATCGCATCAATAGGCTCCATCGATTTAGCCCTGCGGAGCATGTGATTGGTTGGGAGGAGGGCAGTAATTTGAACTGCCTCTCAGTCGCTAAAGGCTGCTGAAGCCTACTGTGTGTGTGTGCGTGTGCGTGTGCGTGTGCGTGTGCGCGTGCGTTTGTGTGTGTGTTTTGTATGTGAGACGTGACTCTCCTAGTTCTACATGGTGGAATCAGTCTCTCGTCTTTGTTGTAGAGAGAGGTAGTTAGTTGCTGCTGTACTGTATGTGAAGCAGGTGTGTGTGTGTGTGTGTGTGTGTGTGTGTGTGTGTGTGTGTGTGTGTGTGTGTGTGTGTGTATGTGTGCGTGCGTGCGTGCGTGTCCGTGTGTGCACGCGCGCGTGCGTGCGTGTTGAGGAATTTGCTACTGTTGGCGTGGAGTGTTGGAGGAGAGGCGAACAGCGACAGAGGGAAACTGTGTTGTTTTGTCTCAGCCGTGTCTTGTATCTCTGGAGAGTTACATCTGCTTTTTGATATCTGATCCTTGATGACTAAGGTAAACAGCTCACCTGTGCTGCTACGGCTGCCCGACTAACTCACCCTTATAAAACGTATCTGAGCTCTTTTAAACCTCTCAGGCTATAATTATCCTTCATGATCAGGATCAGTTTCACCACAATTTGCATAGTCATGTGTCATGATGTTTTTCCTTGGCAGGCTGAGGGAAACAAAGGGTTATCTTTCACTGGTGACAGAAGCAATAGAGCTATTTTGGATCAGGACTAAACTGGAATTGTTTGATCTGGGGGAGGGAGGGAGGGAGGGGTGGGAGGGAGGGAGGGGAGGGAGGGACGGAGGGTGGGTGGGAGGGAGGGAGGGAGGGACGGAGGGTGGGAGGGGAGGGAGGGAGGGGAGGGAGGGACGGAGGGTGGGAGGGAGGGAGGGGAGGGAGGGACGGAGGGTGGGAGGGAGGGTGGGGTTAGATGAAAAGAGTGTTTTTTTCCCCCCAGATCTTTCCAGAAAGTGCCTGAAGTCAAAGAGCAACCATCCACTTCACTTCAAAGAGAACTTTTGAGATCAACTATATTTTCTTTGCACGTGAGTCACGTGACTTTAGTCTGGGGACATTGTTTTGAATAGCTTTTGTTCACCATTCAATCTCTGTCCCCACATGTAAATGTACAGGTGCAGTGCTTTTATTGTGACTAGTTTTCCAACCAGGAAATAGATCATCCTTTAGGTAACATCGTTAGTGTTTTATGTGGCCCGCCATTGATCTGCTTTATTCAGTACTGGAAGTGTTAAGATGGTAATATAAACTAACTGAATATTCGTAGCAGGTTAGGAGAATTAGGTTAAGGTTAGGGTTAGGGTTAAGGTTAGGAAGAGGGTTAGGGTTAGGGTTAGGGTTAAGGTTAAGGTTAGGGTTAGGGTTAATGTTAGGAAGAGGGTTAGGGTTAGGGTTAAGGTTAGGAAGATGGTTATGGTTAGGGTTAATGTTAGGAAGATGGTTAGGGTTAGGGTTAAGGTTAGGAAAAGGGTTAGGGTTAGGGTTAATGTTAGGAAGATGGTTAGGGTTAGGGTTAAGGTTAGGAAGATGGTTAGGGTTAGGGTTAATGTTAGGAAGATGGTTAGGGTTAGGGTTAAGGTTAGGAAGATGGTTAGGGTTAGGGTTAATGTTAGGAAGATGGTTAGGGTTAGGGTTAAGGTTAGGAAGAGGGTTAGGGTTAGGGTTAATGTTAGGAAGATGGTTAGGGTTAGGGTTAAGGTTAGGAAGATGGTTAGGGTTAGGGTTAATGTTAGGAAGATGGTTAGGGTTAGGGTTAAGGTTAGGAAAAGGGTTAGGGTTAGGGTTAATGTTAGGAAGATGGTTAGGGTTAGGGTTAAGGTTAGGAAGATGGTTATGGTTAGGGTTAATGTTAGGAAGATGGTTATGGTTAGGGTTAATGTTAGGAAGATGGTTAGGGTTAGGGTTAAGGTTAGGAAAAGGGTTAGGGTTAGCTAAAATGCAAACCTTTTCCCGCGACACCACTTCATTTGACATAAATAGTATCCCATCTAGCCATAACCCTAGAGAAGCAGGCCTTTCTGTCTTGTGAGATACATCATCAATAACTAACAGAGGAAACTAATGATCCCCAAAACACATTTACTTGATCAACAGCCTGGTACAAGTCTGGTAAAGAAAAAGAAGAAAAGAATGACGGTTTTGTGCTGTTTGTGTCGTCATTCTGTTACCAAACACTGCATCTGCACTGTTCTTCAAGTTACATTTCCAGTAGAAATGGTTCAAAGTAATACATATGCATAGAATTGTATGGTTTGTTTAACTTTGCAGTCATTGGTTTTTGTTTGACATACATTTGAAAGTGAAAAAATCTGAGTCTCAGCATTACTCTTGTTATCGTGGAATTGCCCCATAACCATCCACATCCTCCCACATTGTCTCAATTACTTTTCCCAAAGTTTGGAACCTCTTAGAGTCTCCTGGCTGACGTTGGTTGGTCGATGCCCCACTGAGAACCTCCAGGAATGCCAACCAGGGTCCTGGGTTTGTGTGTGGGGGGGGGGGCTGATCCTAGATCAGCACTCCTACTCTGAAACGCTTTCTGCAGGACCCTGGCTGGCATTCCTGGATCTGTGGGGGCTGGGCTCTGGGCCTCGGGCCAAGGCAGCTGTGGTGTGATCCAGCTTAGAGCTTGTTCATTTACCTCTAGTCCTGAGTAAGCCTGTGTTAAGAACAGGAGGTGTAGGCTAATTACTGCTGAGTGCAGGAGGAGGGGCAGCCAGTAGCTAGCTGCACTGACAGACCGTAACACCAGCCCCGTACTGACCCCTCTTTGTGGGCCCAGCTGAGTCTTACTATCAGAATGTCAATGCTAAGGAGGGAGAGGGGAGAGAGGAGAGGGGAGAGAGGAGAGAGGAGAGGAGGGAGAGGGGAGAAGAGAGGGAGAGGAGGGAGAGGGGAGAGGAGAGGGGAGAAGAGAGGGGAGAAGAGAGGGAGAGGAGGGAGAGGGGAGAGAGGAGAGGGGAGAGAGGAGAAGAGAGGGAGAGGAGGGAGAAGAGAGGGAGAGGAGGGAGAGGGGAGAAGAGAGGGAGAGGAGGGAGAGGGGAGAAGAGAGGGAGAGGAGGGAGAGGGGAGAGAGGAGAGGGGAGAAGAGAGGGAGAGGAGGGAGAGGGGAGAGGGGAGAGAGGAGAGGGGCGAGGGGAGAAGAGAGGGAGAGGAGAGGGGCGAGGGGAGAAGAGAGGGAGAGGGAGAGAGAGAGAGAAGGGTAAAACAGGACTTGTCGTGTAGCCAATGTTTTTGCATTATGGTTTACCCAACAGGTTTTATCACTACCATCCTTTAGGCAATATCCTTTTGCTTTTTGAAAGACCTGACATTTTATAATGGTATCAGTTATTTTTTGATTTATGAGAAGTGTCATGTGGAATGTGCATTATTGGTTTTTTATCTCTGATAAGTTATTGTCTCTCTGTCATCATACGGCATCTCACTGACTGCTGTTTTCCATTCCATCAGCTGAAGGAATCTCACTCTCTCACTCTCACTCTCTCACTCTCATTCTCTTACTCTCACTGTCTGCTGTTTTCCATTCCATCAGCTGAAGGAATCTCACTCTCTCTGAGGGTTTCTCCCCAGCAGTATGCTCTCTGAGGGTTTCTCCCCAGCTGAAGCACTCTCACTCTCTCTGAGGGTTTCTCCCCAGCAGTATGCTCTCTGAGGGTTTCTCCCCAGCTGAAGCACTCTCACTCTCTCTGAGGGTTTCGCCCCAGCAGTATGCTCTCTGAGGGTTTCTCCCCAGCTGAAGCACTCTCACTCTCTCTGAGGGTTTCGCCCCAGCAGTATGTGTTTTGGATTTTGGATTTTGAAAGTGAGCGTTCAAACGTATCATCCACTACTTTGTATAGTTCAGTCCAGAAGTGATTGAGGACTGGGCCGGACTGTAGTATGTGGGTGTGATTAGCCCTGCTCTCCCCACGGTTACCCAGCAACTTGGCGTGATGTCACGGTTACCCAGCAACTTGGCGTGATGTCACGGTTACCCAGCAACTTGGTGTGATGTCACGGTTACCCAGCAACTTGGCTTGATGTCACGGCTACCCAGCAACTTGGCTTGATGTCACGGTTACCCAGCAACTTGGCTTGATGTCACGGTTACCCAGCAACTTGGCTTGATGTCACGGTTACCCAGCAACTTGGCTTGATGTCACGGTTACCCAGCAACTTGGCTTGATGTCATGGTTACCCAGCAACTTGGTGTGATGTCACGGTTACCCAGCAACTTGGCTTGATGTCACGGTTACCCAGCAACTTGGTGTGATGTCATGGTTACCCAGCAACTTGGTGTGATGTCACGGTTACCCAGCAACTTGGCTTGATGTCACGGTTACCCAGCAACTTGGCTTGATGTCACGGTTACCCAGCAACTTGGCTTGATGTCACGGTTACCCAGCAACTTGGCTTGATGTCACGGTCACCCAGCAACTTGGCTTGATGTCACGGTTACCCAGCAACTTGGTGTGATGTCACGGTTACCCAGCAACTTGGCGTGATGTCACGGTTACCCAGCAACTTGGCTTGATGTCACGGTTACCCAGCAACTTGGCGTGATGTCACGGTTACCCAGCAACTTGGCGTGATGTCACGGTTACCCAGCAACTTGGCTTGATGTCACGGTTCTATTTGATTGTATTATAGGAGTAATGAAAAATCTTGACTGTTTTGCTGATTTAATCCCCCATCCCGATCCTTTCTGGCTCTCAGCCTGCTGAGGAGGAACCAGCCTGGGTTCAAGTACTATTTGAAATCGTTCAAATACTTTGAGTGTTTCCTTTCGCCTGACTTAAGCGCCACAGTGCCAGCCGCCAGGTGGACAATGTTTTATTTTCTATTGGTACCATTGCAACAGGCAAGTTCAATCAAGACAAAGTGTATTTGAAATCATTTCAAATATTATTTGAACCCAGGTCTGGGAGAAGCATTTCAGTGCAATGGCTTTTCTCTTTGATTTCTGTTTTTACATTCCAGTTACATTCCAGTTACATTCCAGTTACAAGTTAAACTGGTTTGTGTTTGAAGCGTGTGTTAAACAGAATTGATCACTTTAGTTGAGTCACATATTCTATGCTCAGCAGCGTTCCATAACTATGCTACTAGATAATGTGTTGTATTCATCATCACTTTGTTTGGCCTCTATTCCTTTGTAATTCATTATAAGAAGTCATTGAATATGTCAACGAACTGGGCGTGTGGAGATTTGCTTTAAACGTCATTAACAGGTACACACCTGGCATCATTTGTTTGCCTGCTTCATTTAGCCAATGCTACATGTACTCTATAAGCATCAATCTACATACTATTTCTATAGCTATTTCCATGTTAAAGGACCCATGAGCATTGCCATGTTAAAGGACCCATGAGCATTTCCATGTAAAAGGACCCATGAGCATTTCCATGTAAAAGGACCCATGAGCATTTCCATGTAAAAGGACCCATGAGCGTGTCCATGTTAAAGGACCCATGAGCATTTCCATGTTAAAGGACCCATGAGCATTTCCATGTTAAAGGACCAATTAAAGGACAACATGTAAAGTTTATAGGAGCATGTTAGCATGTGTGTCAAATGAGTCTTAATGTTTTGACAAAATTAAGTAATATTTAAAAACGTTAAACCCCTTTTCCATCCTAAAAAAAATAGGAATAAGCAAATGGCTTTGATTTCTGGTCAAACAGATGGAAACGGGGTCTTAGACAACATCTACCAGAAATCTAATTCTATTGGTCATAAACATATTTAGCAGATGTTATGGTGGGTGTAGCGAAAAGGATGTGTTCCTAGCTCCAACAGCGTAATAGTGTCTAACAATTCACGACAATACACACAAATCTCAAAGTAAAATAATGGAATTAATAAATATATAAATATTAGGACGAGCAATGTCGGAGTGGCACTGACTAAAATACAGTAAAATAGAATACAGGATATACATATGAGATGAGTAAAGCAGTATGTAAACATGATTAATGTTACTAGTTTTACATTATTAAAGTGACCAGTGTTCCATTATTAAAGTGACCAGTGTTCCATTATTAAAGTGACCAGTGTTCCATTATTAAAGTGACCAGTGTTCCATTATTAAAGTGACCAGTGTTCCATTATTAAAGTGACCAGTGTTCCATTATTAAAGTGACCAGTGTTCCATTATTAAAGTGACCAGTGTTCCATTATTAAAGTGACCAGTGTTCCATTATTAAAGTGACCAGTGTTCCATTATTAAAGTGACCAGTGTTCCATTATTAAAGTGACCAGTGTTCCATTATTAAAGTGACCAGTGTTCCATTATTAAAGTGACCAGTGATTCCATGTCTATGTACATAGGGAAGCAGCCTCTAAGGTGCAGGGTTGAGTAACCGGGTGTTAGCCGGCTAGTGACATTGACTAAGTTCAGGGCAGGGTACTGGGTGGAGGCTGCCTAGTGATGACTATTTAACAGTCTGATGGCCTTGAGAGAGAAGCTGTTTATCAGTCTCTCGGTCCCAGCTTTGATGCACCTGTACTGACCTCGCCTTCTGGATGATAGCGGGGTGAACAGGCAGTGGCTCGGGTGGTTGATGTCCTTGATGATCTTTTTGGCTTTACCTCAGTTAAGGGCTTTACCTCAGTTAAGGGCTTTACCTCAGTTAGATGCTGGTGATGAGAGAAAGGGCTTTACCTCAGTTAGATGCTGGTGATGAGAGAAAGGGCTTTACCTCAGTTAGATGCTGGTAAGGGCTTTATCTCAGTTAGAGGCTGGTGATGAGAGAAAGGGCTTTACCTCAGTTAGATGCTGGTAAGGGCTTTACCTCAGTTAGATGCTGGTAAGGGCTTTATCTCAGTTAGAGGCTGGTGATGAGAGAAAGGGCTTTACCTCAGTTAGATGCTGGTAAGGGCTTTACCTCAGTTAGATGCTGGTGAGGAGAGAAAGGGCTTTACCTCAGTTAGATGCTGGTGATGAGAGAAAGGGCTTTACCTCAGTTAGATGCTGGTAAGGGCTTTACCTCAGTTAGATGCTGGTAAGGGCTTTATCTCAGTTAGATGCTGGTGAGGAGAGAAAGGGCTTTACCTCAGTTAGATGCTGGTAAGGGCTTTATCTCAGTTAGATGCTGGTGAGGAGAGAAAGGGCTTTACCTCAGTTAGATGCTGGTGAGGAGAGAAAGGGCTTTACCTCAGTTAGATGCTGGTGAGGAGAGAAAGGGCTTTACCTCAGTTAGATGCTGGTGAGGGCTTTACCTCAGTTAGATGCTGGTGAGGAGAGAAAGGGCTTTACCTCAGTTAGATGCTGGTAAGGGGAGAAAGGGCTTTGCCTCAGTTAGATGCTGGTAAGGGCTTTATCTCAGTTAGATGCTGGTAAGGGGAGAAAGGGCTTTGCCTCAGTTAGATGCTGGTGAGGAGAGAAAGGGCTTTACCTCAGTTAGATGCTGGTAAGGGCTTTATCTCAGTTAGATGCTGGTAAGGGGAGAAAGGGCTTTGCCTCAGTTAGATGCTGGTAAGGGCTTTATCTCAGTTAGATGCTGGTGAGGGGAGAAAGGGCTTTACCAAAGACAGTACAGTATAAGGTTCAGTAACTCTGTGGCTTTACCTCAGAATGTGTCGGAAATATGAGTGCTGCTAGTGCTAACGAGAACGTTGAGTTAGTGACAAAGAAAAGCGTGTCTACAGTGGTATGGCAGTATTTCAGCACATCTTCGGTGGTATGGCAGTATTTCAGCACATCTTCAGTGGTATGGCAGTATTTCAGCACATCTTCGGTGGTATGGCAGTATTTCAGCACATCTTCGGTGGTATGGCAGTATTTCAGCACATCTTCGGTGGTATGGCAGTATTTCAGCACATCTTCAGTGGTATGGCAGTATATTCAGTGGTATGCCAGTATTTCAGCACATCTTCAGTAGTATGGCAGTATTTCAGCACATCTTCGGTGGTATGGCAGTATTTCAGCACATCTTCGGTGGTATGGCAGTATTTCAGCACATCTTCGGAGGTATGGCAGTATTTCAGCACATCTTCAGTAGTATGGCAGTATTTCAGCACATCTTCAGTGGTATGGCAGTATTTCAGCCCATCATCAGTGGTATGGCAGTATTTCAGCACATCTTCAGTGGTATGGCAGTATTTCAGCCCATCTTCAGTGGTATGCCAGTATTTCAGCACATCTTCAGTGGTATGGCAGTATTTCAGCCCATCATCAGTGGTATGGCAGTATTTCAGCCCATCTTCAGTGGTCCGCCAGTATTTCAGCGCATCTTCGGTGGTATGGCAGTATTTCAGCACATCTTCAGTGGTATGGCAGTATTTCAGCACATCTTCAGTGGTATGGCAGTATTTCAGCCCATCTTCAGTGGTATGGCAGTATTTCAGCCCATCTTCAGTGGTATGGCAGTATTTCAGCACATCTTCAGTGGTCCGCCAGTATTTCAGCGCATCTTCGGTGGTATGGCAGTATTTCAGCCCATCTTCAGTGGTATGGCAGTATTTCAGCCCATCTTCAGTAGTATGACAGTATTTCAGCTCATCTTCAGTGGTACGGCAGTATTTCAGCACATCTTCAGTGGTATGGCAGTATTTCAGCACATCTTCGGTGGTATGGCAGTATTTCAGCCCATCTTCAGTGGTATGGCAGTATTTCAGCCCATCTTCAGTGGTATGGCAGTATTTCAGCCCATCTTCAGTAGTATGGCAGTATTTCAGCCCATCTTCGGTGGTATGGCAGTATTTCAGCACATCTTCAGTGGTATGGCAGTATATTCAGTGGTATGGCAGTATTTCAGCCCATCTTCAGTAGTATGGCAGTATTTCAGCACATCTTCGGTGGTATGGCAGTATTTCAGCCCATCTTCAGTGGTATGGCAGTATTTCAGCACATCTTCAGGGGTATGGCAGTATTTCAGCGCATCTTCAGTGGTTTGGCAGTATTTCAGCGCATCTTCAGTAGTATGGCAGTATTTCAGCACATCTTCGGTGGTATGGCAGTATTTCAGCACATCTTCGGTGGTATGGCAGTATTTCAGCACATCTTCGGTGGTATGGCAGTATTTCAGCACATCTTCGGAGGTATGGCAGTATTTCAGCACATCTTCAGTAGTATGGCAGTATTTCAGCACATCTTCAGTAGTATGGCAGTATTTCAGCACATCTTCGGTGGTATGGCAGTATTTCAGCACATCTTCAGTGGTATGGCAGTATTTCAGCACATCTTCGGTGGTATGGCAGTATTTCAGCACATCTTCGGTGGTATGGCAGTATTTCAGCACATCTTCGGTGGTATGGCAGTATTTCAGCACATCTTCAGTGGTATGGCAGTATATTCAGTGGTATGCCAGTATTTCAGCACATCTTCAGTAGTATGGCAGTATTTCAGCACATCTTCGGTGGTATGGCAGTATTTCAGCACATCTTCGGTGGTATGGCAGTATTTCAGCACATCTTCGGAGGTATGGCAGTATTTCAGCACATCTTCAGTAGTATGGCAGTATTTCAGCACATCTTCAGTGGTATGGCAGTATTTCAGCCCATCATCAGTGGTATGGCAGTATTTCAGCACATCTTCAGTGGTATGGCAGTATTTCAGCCCATCTTCAGTGGTATGCCAGTATTTCAGCACATCTTCAGTGGTATGGCAGTATTTCAGCCCATCATCAGTGGTATGGCAGTATTTCAGCCCATCTTCAGTGGTCCGCCAGTATTTCAGCGCATCTTCGGTGGTATGGCAGTATTTCAGCACATCTTCAGTGGTATGGCAGTATTTCAGCACATCTTCAGTGGTATGGCAGTATTTCAGCCCATCTTCAGTGGTATGGCAGTATTTCAGCCCATCTTCAGTGGTATGGCAGTATTTCAGCACATCTTCAGTGGTCCGCCAGTATTTCAGCGCATCTTCGGTGGTATGGCAGTATTTCAGCCCATCTTCAGTGGTATGGCAGTATTTCAGCCCATCTTCAGTAGTATGGCAGTATTTCAGCTCATCTTCAGTGGTACGGCAGTATTTCAGCACATCTTCAGTGGTATGGCAGTATTTCAGCACATCTTCGGTGGTATGGCAGTATTTCAGCCCATCTTCAGTGGTATGGCAGTATTTCAGCCCATCTTCAGTGGTATGGCAGTATTTCAGCCCATCTTCAGTAGTATGGCAGTATTTCAGCCCATCTTCGGTGGTATGGCAGTATTTCAGCACATCTTCAGTGGTATGGCAGTATATTCAGTGGTATGGCAGTATTTCAGCCCATCTTCAGTAGTATGGCAGTATTTCAGCACATCTTCGGTGGTATGGCAGTATTTCAGCCCATCTTCAGTGGTATGGCAGTATTTCAGCACATCTTCAGGGGTATGGCAGTATTTCAGCGCATCTTCAGTGGTTTGGCAGTATTTCAGCGCATCTTCAGTAGTATGGCAGTATTTCAGCACATCTTCGGTGGTATGGCAGTATTTCAGCACATCTTCGGTGGTATGGCAGTATTTCAGCACATCTTCGGTGGTATGGCAGTATTTCAGCACATCTTCGGAGGTATGGCAGTATTTCAGCACATCTTCAGTAGTATGGCAGTATTTCAGCACATCTTCAGTAGTATGGCAGTATTTCAGCACATCTTCGGTGGTATGGCAGTATTTCAGCACATCTTCGGTGGTATGGCAGTATTTCAGCACATCTTCGGAGGTATGGCAGTATTTCAGCACATCTTCAGTAGTATGGCAGTATTTCAGCACATCTTCAGTGGTATGGCAGTATTTCAGCACATCTTCAGTGGTATGGCAGTATTTCAGCCCATCATCAGTGGTATGGCAGTATTTCAGCACATCTTCAGTGGTATGGCAGTATTTCAGCCCATCTTCAGTGGTATGCCAGTATTTCAGCACATCTTCAGTGGTATGGCAGTATTTCAGCCCATCATCAGTGGTATGGCAGTATTTCAGCACATCTTCAGTGGTATGGCAGTATTTCAGCCCATCTTCAGTGGTATGCCAGTATTTCAGCACATCTTCAGTAGTATGGCAGTATTTCAGCACATCTTCGGTGGTATGGCAGTATTTCAGCCCATCTTCAGTGGTATGGCAGTATTTCAGCACATCTTCAGTAGTATGGCAGTATTTCAGCCCATCTTCAGTGGTCCGCCAGTATTTCAGCGCATCTTCGGTGGTATGGCAGTATTTCAGCACATCTTCAGTGGTATGGCAGTATTTCAGCACATCTTCAGTGGTATGGCAGTATTTCAGCCCATCTTCAGTGGTATGGCAGTATTTCAGCCCATCTTCAGTGGTATGGCAGTATTTCAGCACATCTTCAGTGGTCCGCCAGTATTTCAGCGCATCTTCGGTGGTATGGCAGTATTTCAGCCCATCTTCAGTGGTATGGCAGTATTTCAGCCCATCTTCAGTAGTATGGCAGTATTTCAGCTCATCTTCAGTGGTACGGCAGTATTTCAGCACATCTTCAGTGGTATGGCAGTATTTCAGCACATCTTCGGTGGTATGGCAGTATTTCAGCCCATCTTCAGTGGTATGGCAGTATTTCAGCCCCTCTTCAGTGGTATGGCAGTGTTTCAGCCCATCTTCAGTAGTAAGGCAGTATTTCAGCCCATCTTCGGTGGTATGGCAGTATTTCAGCACATCTTCAGTGGTATGGCAGTATATTCAGTGGTATGGCAGTATTTCAGCCCATCTTCAGTAGTATGGCAGTATTTCAGCACATCTTCGGTGGTATGGCAGTATTTCAGCCCATCTTCAGTGGTATGGCAGTATTTCAGCACATCTTCAGGGGTATGGCAGTATTTCAGCGCATCTTCAGTGGTTTGGCAGTATTTCAGCGCATCTTCAGTGGTATGGCAGTATATTCAGTGGTATGGCAGTATTTCAGCCCATCATCAGTGGTATGGCAGTATTTCAGCGCATCTTCAGTGGTACGGCAGTATTTCAGCACATCGTCAGTGGTATGGCAGTATATTCAGTGGTATGGCAGTATTTCAGCCCATCATCAGTTGTATGGCAGTATTTCAGCCCATCTTCAGTGGTATGGCAGTATTTCAGCACATCTTCAGTGGTATGGCAGTATTTCAGCGCATCTTCAGTGGTTTGGCAGTATTTCAGCGCATCTTCAGTGGTATGGCAGTATATTCAGTGGTATGGCAGTATTTCAGCGCATCTTCAGTGGTATGGCAGTATTTCAGCGCATCTTCAGTGGTATGGCAGTATATTCAGTGGTATGGCAGTATTTCAGCGCATCTTCGGTGGTATGGCAGTATTTCAGCTACAGGCAAACCGATATCAACCAAATGCAAGTGTTGTGAAAAAGGTGCCTCAGAGTTGTGGTAACAACAAGAGGCAACACAACACATTTATTCAATCATTTGAAGAATAAACTCCCCCTACTTTACGACGATTGCGTTCAGCCACCTACGTTAAACAGGTGTTGATTGCCAATGCGTTTTCACGTGTAACGCCATATGAAAAACCCACAGACGCTATCACCTATCATCTATCACATAGGCCGTCATTTTAAATAAGAATTTGTTTTTAAACTGACTTGCCTAGTTAAATAAATGTTATATAAAATAAATAAATGTTAAATAAAATAAATAAATGTTAAATAAAATAAATAAACGTTAAATAAAATAAATAAACGTTAAATAAAATAAATAAACATTAAATAAACATTAAATAAAATAAATAAACGTTAAATAAAATAAATCAACGTTAAATAAACGTTAAATAAACGTAAGCAAAGACCTGTTCCTATTTACACAGTCAGTAAAGACCTGGTTCCTATTTACACAGTCAGCAAAGACCTGGTTCCTATTTACACAGTCAGCAAAGACCTGGTTCCTATTTACACAGTCAGCAAAGACCTGGTTCCTATTTACACAGTCGGCAAAGACCTGGTTCCTATTTACACAGTCAGTAAAGACCTGGTTCCTATTTACACAGTCAGCAAAGACCTGGTTCCTATTTACACAGTCAGCAAAGACCTGGTTCCTATTTACACAGTCAGCAAAGACCTGGTTCCTATTTACACAGTCAGCAAAGACCTGGTTCCTATTTACACAGTCGGCAAAGACCTGGTTCCTATTTACACAGTCAGCAAAGACCTGGTTCCTATTTACACAGCCGGCAAAGACCTGGTTCCTATTTACACAGTCAGTAAAGACCTGGTTCCTATTTACACAGTCAGCAAAGACCTGGTTCCTATTTACACAGTCAGCAAAGACCTGGTTCCTATTTACACAGTCAGTAAAGACCTGGTTCCTATTTACACAGTCAGCAAAGACCTGGTTCCTATTTACACAGTCAGCAAAGACGGCATCAAGATGATGATAAACAAGCTGGACAGGAGGTGCAAGATTCCATCTCGCACATATTTCTCCCAAGTTGCCATTCCAACACTATAACAAATTACGAGAGGAGATGAAACATGTCGCGTTGAATGACTGGACCAGACTTCAATGTTTTGGACACGGGCTGCACCTTAAAATCGGTAGGCTACATTGTTACATGTTTTTTTTAAGGCCCTTTGACTTCAACATTTCCATTGTAATAACGATTGAGCCTACTTACTAATACATAATTACACAATTATCAGCTTCCTATTCCATCTGCAGCCTATGGCTGCCTGAATACATTATTCACTTAGGTTATTTAAGAACTCATAATGGTAAAATAGAAAATAGTAACTTATAATGTGATTAATTAATTAATAGGTATATTCATAATTAATATAGCACACTATATTCTGATGATTACGTTAAAATGGTATGTTTGTTAATATTACTATGTATCATTAGGTAGGTGTAGTGTTCCCATCTATTATCATATGTAACCTATAACAATGGTGGACAATATTAGTTTCATTTAGTTTAGTATTCAGTTACAGGTGATGTTCTCTACCCTGACAGTATGTATTCATTCATATGATCTTATTTTAGAAGTGATGTTTTCTACCCAGACGCTCGTTTTAACTCAGTCTGATGAAATTACCAAGTTTTCAGCCAAGTGTCATAACTTATAATTGCAATATCTGCCCCACCCCCCCTAAAAAAAAGCAATTAGATATTTTGTCCAAATTGTGCAGCCGTACCACAAAGGGCCGTCACCCCCACCAGTCTGGTGTGTGTGGGGGGGAGGGGGGGTGACGTGACCGACCATAGGGGCGCGTGGTTGCTCTGTCATTATGGATACCATCCAGCTTGTCCTGTCGTCAGGGCGGGTTGCCATGTGAGGAATGTGAAGGGAACACTTGAACAGAAGGTTAGAGGGGTGCATCTCTCCCCCCCTCTCCCCCCCTCTCCCCCCATCCCCCTTAACTCCTGTTGTCTGGTTTTAATTAGACTCGTTAAATATGTAAATATGATGAGAGACAGTCACAGGGAGATGGAACAAACACAACTCTTCTTCAGAGAACATTGACTTTTCTTTTCAAGGAACAAACTACTGTAAAATGTCACATAACAGGAAAATCAGGAAATGTTTAATTTGTTTCCCCATTAATTGTCTGTAAGTTCTGAGCTGGTCTAGTTTATATAGCAGCCATCCATCTGTGCAGTGGTGATGAGGGAGAGGTGTGAGTAGTGGTGATGAGGGAGAGGTGTGAACAGTGAGTAGTGATGATGAGGGAGAGGTGTGAGTAGTGGTGATGAGGGAGAGGTGTGAACAGTGAGTAGTGATGATGAGGGAGAGGTGTGAGTAGTGATGATGAGGGAGAGGTGTGAGTAGTGGTGATGAGGGAGAGGTGTGAGTAGTGGTGATGAGGGAGAGGTGTGAACAGTGAGTAGTGGTGATGAGGGAGAGGTGTGAACAGTGAGTAGTGGTGATGAGGGAGAGGTGTGAACAGTGAGTAGTGACACACCCTCTCCCCTGCCTTTCACTTTCAGTCTAAGGAATTTAGTTCAGTTGGGTTTACTGGCTTTTGTTCGTCTGTTTTCTGAACGAGAGAGCAGTAGTCTATAGATGGATACCAAGCAGCACAGTTTTTACACAGCGACTGGAGCCGGTTTTAGATTACTGTCCTTTCCAGGTCAGCTTCATCCATATTCATTGATGGTAGTAGTTACAATTTAGACATAAGCTGATGATACTGTATTTACCGTATGTCTTTACTTTATGGAGTGGCAGGTAGCCTAGTGGTTAGAGCGTTGGCCCGGTAACTGAAAGGTTGCTAGATCGAATCTCCGATGTGACAAGGTAAAAATCTGTCGTTCTGCCCTCTGAACAAGGCAGTTAACCCACTGTTCCTAGGCCGTCATTGTAAATAAGAATTTGTTCTTAACTTACTTGCCTGGTTAAATAATAAAAATGTAATAATACTACTACTAATATGGTCTCAGTGAGCATTTGAGTGATATAGTGTATTAGTGTTCATGACATAAAAATCAGTCTGGTAATAAGGCCTGTAAACTGAGCTCTCTCTGTAGGAGAGGCTATATTTTAATTAACATAATATCTTCCAAATCGGGATTCAGTGTATTCCGTTAAAGCTACTCATTGTATTAGGCTGAGATCAGTAGCTGGAATATTGAACGTTGGGGAACTACCCAGATCCTCAGGATGAAACACTGTTTCAAAATACAGCGGGACAGAAAGCAGAAGCAATAGAGGCGTTCCCTGGAAGCTGTCATGTTTCATCTGGAGGATGTAATGTACTGTATAATGTAATGTACTGTTTAATGTAATGGACTGTGTGTGTGAGAGTCATATGTGATCTGGTTGGTTATTGGCTACTAGCATCTTTGTCAAGGGGATGTTCTTGTACTACAGAAACAGGAGACAGGCTCCTGCCCTATGGGCCGTTCAGTGTGTGTATATATCTATATATATATACAGTTGAAGTCGGAAGTTTACATACACCTTAGCCAAACACAGTTTTTCACAATTCATGACATTTAATCCTAGTAAAAATTCCCTGTTTTAGGTCAGTTAGGATCACCACTTTATTTTAAGAATGTGAAATGTCAGAATAATAGTACAGAATGATTTATTTCAGCTTTTATTTATTTTATCACATTCCCAGTGGGTCAGAAGTTTGCATACACTCAATTAGTATTTGGTAGCATTGCCTTTAAATTGTTTAACTTTGGTCAAACATTTTGGGTAGCCTTCCACAAGCTTCCCACAATAAGTTGGGTGAATTTTGACCCATTCCTCCTGACAGAGCTGGTGTAACTGAGTCAGGTTTGTAGGCCTCCTTGCTCGCACACACTTTTTCAGTTCTGCACACAAATGTTCTATAGGATTGAGGTCAGGGCTTTGTGATGGCCACTCCAATGCCTTCACTTTGTTGTCCTTAAGCCATTTTGCCACAACTTTGGAAGTATGCTTGGGGTCATTGTCCATTTGGGACCCATTTGCAACCAAGATTTAACTTCCTGACTGATGTCTTGAGATGTTGCTTCAATATATCCACATAATTTTCCTTCCTCATGAAGCCATCTATTTTGTGAAGTGCACCAGTCAATCCTGCAGCAAAGCACCCCCACAACATGATGCTGCCACCCCCGTGCTTCACAGTTGGGATGGTGTTCTTCGGGTTGCAGCCTCCCCCTTTTTCCTCCAAACATAACGATGGTCATTATGACCAAACAGTTCTATTTTTGTTTCATCAGACCAGAAGACATTTCCCCAGAAAGTACGATCTTTGTCCCCATGTGCAGTTGCAAACCGTAGTCTGGCTTTTTTATGGCGGTTTTGGAGCAGTGGCTTCTTCCTTGCTGAGCGGCCTTTCAGGTTATGTTGATATAGGACTCGTTTTACTGTGGATATAGATACTTTTGTACCTGTTTCCTCCAGCATCTTCACAAGGTCCTTTGCTGTTGCTCTGGGATTGATTTGCTCTTTTCGAACCAAAGTACGTTCATCTCTAGGAGACAGAACGTGTCTCCTTCCTGAGCGGTATGACGGCTGCGTAGTCCCATGGTGTTTATACTTGCGTACTATTGTTTGTACAGATGAATGTGGTGCCTTCATGCGTTTGGAAATTGCTCCCAAGGATGAACCAGACTTGTGGAGGTTTACAATTTTTTTTCTGAGATCTTGGCTGATTTCTTTTGATTTTCACATGATGTCAAGCAAAGAGGCACTGAGTTTGAAGGTAGGCCTTGAAATACATCCACAGGTACACCTCCAATTGACTCAAATTATGTCAATTAGCCTATCAGAAGCTTCTAAAGCCATGACATCATTTTCTGGAATTTTCCAAGCTGTTTAAAGGCACAGTCAACTTAGTGTATGTAAACTTCTGACCCACTGGAATTGTGATACAGTGAATTATAAGTGAAATAATCTGTCTGTAAACAATTGTTGGAAAAATTACTTGTGTCATGCACAAAGTACATGTCCTAACCGACTTGCCAAAACTATATTTTGTTAACGAGAAATTTGTGGAGTGGATGCGTCTCATTAGCCTAGTTGTCTACTGTACTGCTCTAGAGAGAGGGGAGGGAGAGGTCAAATATTATTTTACAGGTCGCATACACATATTTAGCAGAGGTTATTGCAGATGCAGCAAAATGCTTATAATTGCTGTGTCCCAAATTACACCCTATTCCCTATATATTGCACTACTATGAACAGGGCCTATAGGGCTCTGGTTGAAAGTAGTGCACTATGTATGGAATAGGCTTCCATTTTGGACGCGAACCATTGTCTTAACGTCAGTTAGTACGACAGCTGTCTGCAGTGCTAGTTCAGGTCAAAGTTTTACGTTAGGATCACGTTGCTGTTATAAGACAATGAAGCTAGAGGAGAATTTGGTGGAATGCCGTAATGTGGCTTCCTGATCACAGGAGAATTTTGGTGAAATGCCGTGATGTGGCTTCCTGATCACAGGAGAATTTGGTGGATTGCCGTGATGTGGCTTCCTGATCACAGGAGAATTTGGTGAAATGCCGTGATCACAGGAGAATTAACTTTTTGGGGGGGGGTTCATTGGATTAGAATAATATCTAGGAGAGAGTGATGACATTTGTATTTTTTAACCTTTATTTAACCTTTATTTAACCTTTATTTATCTAGGCAAGCCAGTTAAGAATAATTTCTTATTTACAACGACGACCTACACCGGTCAAACCCTAACCCAGGGGACTGGATTCCAACCCATGCTGCAGCGGTATATGTTCTGTGGAGACAGAGGCTTCACTAGGCCAGAGGAGAATTCAATCATAGTTTATGATCTAAGGGATGACCCCAACAAAATGTTGACCTTCTCACTACAGATGAATACAGAGATTGGGAACCAATGTAGTATGTACCAACCCAGCATGAACTCTGTACGTCTGTTACGGCAGCAGCTACACTGGTAGACTAGACTCTGGCTTAACCACCATACTAAAAAATACACACAAGCCACTAGCCAGCCAGCCATATATCATGAGTTACAAGTTAAATTATGAAGTTATTATTTAAGAATTAAGAGCATTAAAGATAAATCACAATCAGCAACAACAAAAAATAAAAATCCAGCTAGCTAAATAGCAGATTTACATCAATAATCAACATCAATGATGAGCTGATAGCCTTCCCTATTTTACTGATGTCAATGTATTTAGAAGGTACTCTAACTAGATTGCTTACAATTTGTGATGAGTGTGTCGTTGCAGAAATAAATACGCCTATGCTAAAAAAATAGATATCTCTTTTTTTTCTTTACAGAAGCAGTTGTATGTATTTTTTTGTTGAGCACTTGCCTCCTGAAAGATCTATGCACGACTCTGATTATGAGTCATATCCAGAACTAAATCCTTCCTCACCACACTGTTTGCACTCCCAGTCCTTATCTGTGCAATAAGAAGCAACCGACACATTTTTTTCTTTCTTCTCAGCACTCCCAGTCCTTATCTGTCCAATAACCAGGAAATCCCATGAGTTTTGTGTTTCCTCAAACAGGTCCCATCTGAGTCAAAGGTGCAACGATCAAGAGCCTTCATAGCCGTATAAAAAAAAAAACAGAAGGTGTTATTTCACATATTGTAACGTCCGTTGTTGGAATGAGACCAAGGCGCAGCGTGGGTTGGGTTCATCATATTTGAATATAAACGGTGAACCAGCAAAAACCAAAACAAGAAGCAACACAGCGAACAAACAGTTTCGCAGGTTTCTCACAGCAATGCAAAAACAACTTCCCACAAAAGACAGGTGGAAAAAGGGCTACCTAAGTATGGCTCCCAATCAGAGACAACGATAGACAGCTGTCCCTGATTGAGAACCATACCAGGCCAAAACCAAAGAAATACAAAACATAGATAGGAAACATAGAATGCCCACCCCAACTCACGCCCTGACCAAACCAAAATAGAGACATAAAAAGGAACTCTAAGGTCAGGGCGTGACACCATATGCTGTTTTACAGAAACCGATGACCTGGGCTGGTCTAGTGGGTTACTGCCGCTGCCTTTCAGACCAGGAGAGAATTGGTTTGAATCGGAGCTCTTCCAACACTTCATTACCACTGTCCAATAAACAGGAAAAGAAGCAATGGCCTTTTGCCAGTCAGGTGACTAAACCTAAAAATGGATCAGCTCGTGCTTTCTAGTATGATACTCCTACAGCATGTTGAGAGTCTGGCTTGGCACGTTGCCAACTACTAGATCCCACATTATAGCCTAACCACCAGAGGTTGTTTAAGTAGGAAGGTGCTCAGGTCTCTACAGACATCACAAACCAACTGTCAAAACCACTTCACACATGTTTGCTTGATGTACTACATTTACATTTTAGTCATTTAGCAGACACTCTTATCCAGAGCGACTCACAGTAGTGAATGCATACATTTCATTCATTTTTTCCCCCCCCGTACTGGTCCCCCGTGGGAATCGAACCCACAACCCTAGCATTGCAAACACCATGCTCTACCAACTGAGCCACACGGGACCACTAGCTGTTGACTCTTGGTTAGTGTGGTGTGGGAAAATGTGTGGAAATGGTAAACCACATAGTAAATAGTTGTCTCCTAGTTGCTTTCTCGCCATGACAAGAGCCATGTTCCCTGCTGACTGTTCTGTCCCTGTTTCTCCTCTATAGGGAGTCCTGTTCCCTGCTGACTGTTCTGTCCCTGTTTCTCCTCTATAGGGAGTCCTTCCCAGGCCCCTGCTGACTGTTCTGTCCCTGTTTCTCCTCTATAGGGAGTCCTTCCCCCTGCTGTCTGTTCTGTCCCTGTTTCTCCTCTATAGGGAGTCCTTCCCCCTGCTGACTGTTCTGTCCCTGTTTCTCCTCTATAGGGAGTCCTTCCCCCTGCTGACTGTTCTGTCCCTGTTTCTCCTCTATAGGGAGTCCTTCCCCCTGCTGACTGTTCTGTCCCTGTTTCTCCTCTATAGGGAGTCCTTCCCCCTGCTGTCTGTTCTGTCCCTGTTTCTCCTCTATAGGGAGTCCTTCTCCCTGCTGACTGTTCTGTCCCTGTTTCTCCTCTATAGGGAGTCCTTCCCCCTGCTGACTGTTCTGTCCCTGTTTCTCCTCTATAGGGAGTCCTGCTCCCTGCTGACTGTTCTGTCCCTGTTTCTCCTCTATAGGGAGTCCTTCCCCCTGCTGACTGTTCTGTCCCTGTTTCTCCTCTATAGGGAGTCCTTCCCCCTGCTGACTGTTCTGTCCCTGTTTCTCCTCTATAGGGAGTCCTTCCCAGGCCCCGGCTGACTGTTCTGTCCCTGTTTCTCCTTATAGGGAGTCCTTCCCCTGCTGACTGTTCTGTCCCTGTTTCTCTCTATAGGGAGTCCTTCCCCCTGCTGACTGTTCTGTCCCTGTTTCTCCTCTATAGGGAGTCCTGCCCCCTGCTGTCTGTTCTGTCCCTGTTTCTCCTCTATAGGGAGTCCTTCCCCCCTGCGACTGTTCTGTCCCTGTTTCTCCTCTATAGGGAGTCCCTTCCCCCTGCTGACTGTTCTGTCCCTGTTTCTCCTCTATAGGGAGTCCTTCCCCCTGCTGACTGTTTCTGTCCCTGTTTTCTCCTCTATAGGGAGTCCTTCCCCCTGCTGACTGTTCTGTTCCCTGTTTCTCCTCTATAGGGAGTCCTTCCCCCTGCTGACTGTTCTGTCCCTGTTTCTCCTCTATAGGGAGTCCTTCCCCCTGCTGACTGTTCTGTCCCTGTTTCTCCTCTATAGGGAGTCCTTCCCCCTGCTGACTGTTCTGTCCCTGTTTCTCCTCTATAGGGAGTCCTTCCCCCTGCTGACTGTTCTGTCCCTGTTCTCCTCTATAGGGAGTCCTTCCCCCTGCTGACTGTTCTGTCCCTGTTTCTCCTCTATAGGGAGTCCTTCCCCCTGCTGACTGTTCTGTCCCTGTTTCTCCTCTATAGGGAGTCCTTCCCCCTGCTGACTGTTCTGTCCCTGTTTCTCCTCTATAGGGAGTCCTTCCCCCTGCTGACTGTTCTGTCCCTGTTTCTCCTCTATAGGGAGTCCTTCCCCCTGCTGACTGTTCTGTCCCTGTTTCTCCTCTATAGGGAGTCCTTCCCCCTGCTGACTGTTCTGTCCCTGTTTCTCCTCTATAGGGAGTCCTTCCCCCTGCTGACTGTTCTGTCCTGTTTCTCCTCTATAGGGAGTCCTTCCCCCTGCTGACTGTTCTGTCCCTGTTTCTCCTCTATAGGGAGTCCTTCCCCCTGCTGACTGTTCTGTCCCTGTTTCTCCTCTATAGGGAGTCCTTCCCAGGCCCCTGCTGACTGTTCTGTCCCTGTTTCTCCTCTATAGGGAGTCCTTCCCCCTGCTGTCTGTTCTGTCCCTGTTTCTCCTCTATAGGGAGTCCTTCCCCCTGCTGACTGTTCTGTCCCTGTTTCTCCTCTATAGGGAGTCTTCCCCCTGCTGACTGTTCTGTCCCTGTTTCTCCTCTATAGGGAGTCCTTCCCCCTGCTGACTGTTCTGTCCCTGTTTCTCCTCTATAGGGAGTCCTTCCCCCTGCTGACTGTTCTGTCCCTGTTTCTCCTCTATAGGGAGTCCTTCCCCCTGCTGACTGTTCTGTCCCTGTTTCTCCTCTATAGGGAGTCCTTCCCCCTGCTGGACTGTTCTGTCCCTGTTTCTCCTCTATAGGGAGTCCTTCCCCCCTGCTGACTGTTCTGTCCCTGTTTCTCCTCTATAGGGAGTCCTTCCCCCTGCTGACTGTTCTGTCCCTGTTTCTCCTCTATAGGGAGTCCTTCCCCCTGCTGACTGTTCTGTCCCTGTTTCTCCTCTATAGGGAGTCCTTCCCCCTGCTGACTGTTCTGTCCCTGTTTCTCCTCTATAGGGAGTCCTTTCCCCCTGCTGACTGTTCTGTCCCTGTTTCTCCTCTATAGGGAGTCCTTCCCCCTGCTGACTGTTCTGTCCCTGTTTCTCCTCTATAGGGAGTCCTTCCCCCTGCTGACTGTTCTGTCCCTGTTTCTCCTCTATAGGGAGTCCTTCCCAGGCCCCTGCTGACTGTTCTGTCCCTGTTTCTCCTCTATAGGGAGTCCTTCCCCCTGCTGTACTGTTTCTGTCCCTGTTTCTCCTCTATAGGGAGTCCTTCCAGCCCCTGCTGACTGTTCTGTCCCTGTTTCTCCTCTATAGGGAGTCCTTCCCCCTGCTGACTGTTCTGTCCCCTGTTTCTCCTCTATAGGGAGTCCTTCCACCCCTGCTGACTGTTCTGTCCCTGTTTCTCCTCTATAGGGAGTCCTTCCCCCTGCTGACTGTTCTGTCCCTGTTTTCTCCTCTATAGGGAGTCCTTCCCCCTGCTGACTGTTCTGTCCCTGTTTCTCCTCTATAGGGAGTCCTTCCCCCTGCTGACTGTTCTGTCCCTGTTTCTCCTCTATAGGGAGTCCTTCCCCTGCTGACTGTTCTGTCCCTGTTTCTCCTCTATAGGGAGTCCTTCCCAGGCCCCTGCTGACTGTTCTGTCCCTGTTTCTCCTCTATAGGGAGTCCTTCCCCCTGCTGACTGTTCTGTCCCTGTTTCTCCTCTATAGGGGGTCCTTCCCAGGCCCCTGCTGACTGTTCTGTCCCTGTTTCTCCTCTATAGGGAGTCCTTCCCCCTGCTGACTGTTCTGTCCCTGTTTCTCCTCTATAGGGAGTCCTTCCCCTGCTGACTGTTCTGTCCCTGTTTCTCCTCTATAGGGAGTCCTTCCCAGGCCCCTGCTGACTGTTCTGTCCCTGTTTCTCCTCTATAGGGAGTCCTTCCCCCTGCTGACTGTTCTGTCCCTGTTTCTCCTCTATAGGGAGTCCTTCCCCCTGCTGACTGTTCTGTCCCTGTTTCTCCTCTATAGGGAGTCCTTCCCCCCTGCTGACTGTTCTGTCCCTGTTTCTCCTCTATAGGGAGTCCTTCCCCCTGCTGACTGTTCTGTCCCTGTTTCTCCTCTATAGGGAGTCCTTCCCAGGCCCCTGCTGACTGTTCTGTCCCTGTTTCTCCTCTATAGGGAGTCCTTCCCCCTGCTGACTGTTCTGTCCCTGTTTCTCCTCTATAGGGAGTCCTTCCCCCTGCTGACTGTTCTGTCCCTGTTTCTCCTCTATAGGGAGTCCTTCCCCCTGCTGACTGTTCTGTCCCTGTTTCTCCTCTATAGGGAGTCCTTCCCCCTGCTGACTGTTCTGTCCCTGTTTCTCCTCTATAGGGAGTCCTTCCCCCTGCTGACTGTTCTGTCCCTGTTTCTCCTCTATAGGGAGTCCTTCCCCCTGCTGACTGTTCTGTCCCTGTTTCTCCTCTATAGGGAGTCCTTCCCCCTGCTGACTGTTCTGTCCCTGTTTCTCCTCTATAGGGAGTCCTTCCCCCTGCTGACTGTTCTGTCCCTGTTTCTCCTCTATAGGGAGTCCTTCCCAGGCCCCTGCTGACTGTTCTGTCCCTGTTTCTCCTCTATAGGGAGTCCTTCCCCCTGCTGACTGTTCTGTCCCTGTTTCTCCTCTATAGGGAGTCCTTCCCCCTGCTGACTGTTCTGTCCCTGTTTCTCCTCTATAGGGAGTCCTTCCCCCTGCTGACTGTTCTGTCCCTGTTTCTCCTCTATAGGGAGTCCTTCCCCCTGCTGACTGTTCTGTCCCTGTTTCTCCTCTATAGGAGTCCTTCCCAGGCCCCTGCTGACTGTTCTGTCCCTGTTTCTCCTCTATAGGGAGTCCTTCCCCCTGCTGACTGTTCTGTCCCTGTTTCTCCTCTATAGGGAGTCTTTCCCCCCTGCTGACTGTTCTGTCCCTGTTTCTCCTCTATAGGGAGTCCTTCCCCCTGCTGACTGTTCTGTCCCTGTTTCTCCTCTATAGGGAGTCCTTCCCCCTGCTGACTGTTCTGTCCCTGTTTCTCCTCTATAGGGAGTCCTTCCCCCTGCTGACTGTTCTGTCCCTGTTTCTCCTCTATAGGGAGTCCTTCCCCCTGCTGACTGTTCTGTCCCTGTTTCTCCTCTATAGGGAGTCCTTCCCCCTGCTGACTGTTCTGTCCCTGTTTCTCCTCTATAGGGAGTCCTTCCCCCTGCTGACTGTTCTGTCCCTGTTTCTCCTCTATAGGGAGTCCTTCCCAGGCCCCTGCTGACTGTTCTGTCCCTGTTTCTCCTCTATAGGGAGTCCTTCCCCCCTGCTGACTGTTCTGTCCCTGTTTCTCCTCTATAGGGAGTCCTTCCCAGGCCCCTGCTGACTGTTCTGTCCCTGTTTCTCCTCTATAGGGAGTCCTTCTCAGGCCCCTGCTGACTGTTCTGTCCCTGTTTCTCCTCTATAGGGAGTCCTTCCCAGGCCCCTGCTGACTGTTCTGTCCCTGTTTCTCCTCTATAGGGAGTCCTTCCCCCTGCTGACTGTTCTGTCCCTGTTTCTCCTCTATAGGGAGTCCTTCCCCCTGCTGACTGTTCTGTCCCTGTTTCTCCTCTATAGGGAGTCCTTCCCAGGCCCCTGCTGACTGTTCTGTCCCTGTTTCTCCTCTATAGGGAGTCCTTCCCCCTGCTGACTGTTCTGTCCCTGTTTCTCCTCTATAGGGAGTCCTTCCCCCTGCTGACTGTTCTGTCCCTGTTTCTCCTCTATAGGGAGTCCTTCCCAGGCCCCTGCTGACTGTTCTGTCCCTGTTTCTCCTCTATAGGGAGTCCTTCCCCCTGCTGACTGTTCTGTCCCTGTTTCTCCTCTATAGGGAGTCCTTCCCCCTGCTGACTGTTCTGTCCCTGTTTCTCCTCTATAGGGAGTCCTTCCCCCTGCTGACTGTTCTGTCCCTGTTTCTCCTCTATAGGGAGTCCTTCTCAGGCCCCTGCTGACTGTTCTGTCCCTGTTTCTCCTCTATAGGGAGTCCTTCTCAGGCCCCTGCTGACTGTTCTGTCCCTGTTTCTCCTCTATAGGGAGTCCTTCCCCCTGCTGACTGTTCTGTCCCTGTTTCTCCTCTATAGGGAGTCCTTCCCAGGCCCCTGCTGACTGTTCTGTCCCTGTTTCTCCTCTATAGGGAGTCCTTCCCCCTGCTGACTGTTCTGTCCCTGTTGGTCGCCTCTATAGGGAGTCCTTCCCCCTGCTGACTGTTCTGTCCCTGTTTCTCCTCTATAGGGAGTCCTTCCCCCTGCTGACTGTTCTGTCCCTGTTTCTCCTCTATAGGGAGTCCTTCCCCCTGCTGACTGTTCTGTCCCTGTTTCTCCTCTATAGGGAGTCCTTCCCCCTGCTGACTGTTCTGTCCCTGTTTCTCCTCTATAGGGAGTCCTTCCCAGGCCCCTGCTGACTGTTCTGTCCCTGTTTCTCCTCTATAGGGAGTCCTTCCCAGGCCCCTGCTGTGATGAACCCACCCCTCTGACACTACCTTCCATCGCCCCTCCCTTGGACCACCTCGCCCCCCCCCAAGGAGACCCGTGGAGGATGTTCTGGAGGAGTCAAACTACGTATCAAGAACAGGTCAGTCCTGGTCCAGTCTCTGTATGCCTCTATGGGCCAGTTTCTTGGTCACAGATAGTATTTTAGATTCTCCTTGACTGTCTAGTTTTTATTTTGGTGATTGTTAGTTCTCAAAGATGATCTTATTATTTTTTTATATATATATAGCTACATTATCTTTTCTACATACTTTATATCTGGTTTTAGTCGTTTAAGTTTACACAAACGCTTTACCATCCAGAATTTGTTGGTTTTTTGTTTTGTATAGTTTTTTGTACTTTTACCCCTTTTTCTCCCCAATTTTGTGATATCCAATTGGTAGTTAGTCTTGCACTCCTTCTTGGCAATTTCTCGCATGGAATAACCTTCATTTCTCAGAACAAGAATAGACTGCCGAGTTTCAGAAGAAAGTTCTTTGTTTCTGGACATTTTGAGCCTGTAATCGAACCCACAAATGCTGATGCTCCAGATACTCAACTAGTCTAAAGAAGGACAGTTTTATTGCTTCTTTAATCAGCACGGCAGTTTTCAGCTGTGCTAACATAATTGCAAAAGGGCTTTCTAATGATCAATTAACCTTTTAAAATGATAAACTTGGATTAGCTAAGACAACGTGCCATTGGAACACAGGAGTGATGGTTGCTGATAATGGGCCTCTGTACGCCTATGTAGATATTCCGTTCAAAATCATCCATTTCCAGCTACAATAGTCATTAACAACATTAACAATGTCTATACTGAATTTCTGATCAATTTAATGTTATTTTAATGGACAAAAAATGTGCTTTTCTTTTAAAAACAAGGACATTTCTAAGTGACCCAAACATTTGACGGTAGTGTATATATCTACACAGTTACCAGTCAAAAGTTTGAACACGCCTACTCATTCAAGGGTTTTTCTTTATTTGTACTATTTTCTACATTGTGTAATAATAGTGAAGACATCAAAACTATGAAATAACACATATGGAATCATGTAGTAACCAAAAAAGTGTTAAACAAATCAAAATATATTTTATATTTGAGATTCTTCAAAGTAGCCACCCTTTGCCTTGATGATAGCTTAAATTAAATTAAAATAAAATTTAAACCTGTTTTTGATTTGTCATTATGGGGTATTGTGTGTAGAATGCTGAGGATATTTATTTATTTAATCCCTTTTAGAATAAGGCTGTAACCTAACAAAATGTTGAAAAGGTCAAGGGGGTCTAAATACTTTCAGAAGGCACTGTATATGGGGAGAGAGAGAGAGAGATGGGGAAAGAGAGAGAGAGATGGGGAAAGAGAGAGAGAGGGAGATGGGGAAAGAGAGAGAGAGAGATGGGGAAAGAGAGAGAGAGATGGGGAAAGAGAGAGAGAGGGAGATGGGGAGAGTGAGATATCTAGACAAACCAAGAGATTTAGAGAGAAAAAAATGAGAGAAAGAGGGAGGTAAAAAGGTCAAAAGGTCAGATATTTATAGCTCTCGGCCCTGTCACCGTTTCCTGTCTGCTTCAGGAAGAGAAGGTGTTTTGTCCCAAATTGCACCCTGTTCCCTATATAGTGCATTACTTTAGACCAGAGCCCCACATAGGCCCTGTTTAAAAGTAGTGCACTTTACAAGAAATAGGGTGCTATTTTGGGACACAGGAAAGGAAGATCTGATCTTAGGGATGCACCATTATTATGCCCACTTCCTCCTCCGCGTGTCTCGCGCCGCACGGGGAACATGAAACGGAGAGGAATTTACTCAGGAACTAAAGACTGACTCTCTCCACTGGAGCGTCTCTCCTCTTGTGCGCTTTCCAAATTCTCGCCAGTTGAGAGCGCTTTGTTTTCCACATTGAAAATGTTTGCTGGTGCTTTCACAAGTTAAAAAGGATATTTGTTAAATCCATACTTCGTATTATTCTACTATGATTGCTAGCGTTTGACCATTCCGTGCCCTTGCCGTTTTTCTGATTCATGTTTGATACAGGCTACATTGTTACGTTTTCATTTTCCTCTTCTGATGTTTATAGTGCACATCAGCGTTCGCAACACGAGGGAGAAGTTATTATGTCACGAGGGAGAAGTTATTATGTCACGAGGGAGAAGTTATTATGTCACGAGGGAGAAGTTATTATGTCACGAGGGAGAAGTTATTATGTCACGAGGGAGAAGTTATTATGTCACGAGGGAGAAGTTATTATGTCACGAGGGAGAAGTTATTATGTCACGAGGGAGAAGATATTATGATCATTTTATTTTTGTATTTGTTTGCCGTTTAGTCCTGGAAGCTTCTCAGGCTCCGTCTTGTCACTGTGAACGTAGACGTGCCTTGCCGGCACGCCAGAATAGGTGTGGACAAATGTATTAAAGTGCCTGTTTGGGTATGCTCTGGTCAGTTGGGTTTTGGTAATCAGTAGGGGAGGCTGTATCACAGCCTGGTAGACCACACCTGTGTCTTGTTGGTAAAGACAGGTTTTCCCTGCTTATAGGTTTTTTGGGGCTTTTGAAGACTGACCATTTAAAGTTATAATTTTGTATTGTAAAATCTTCACCATCACCAGTGCCACCCGTTACACCTCTGTCTGCCTCCTGCAAAATGTTGTGTCCTTAGGACTGCTATAAAGTCCCTATTTTACAATGCCACTGTGTACGTTTCCTGTCCTCTGGTTGTGTGGCATCCTGGTTGGGAAAACTGTTAGCCTTAGTCACTGGCTTGAACTTTTAAAGAAATCAGTGTGTGTTTTGATAGTCATTGTGTGTGTGAAGGCTGATGGCACCATATCGTTACTGTGTTTGACTACAGGAGTTAGCGTAGCTTAGGACTCCATACCGTTACTGTGTTTGACTACTGGAGTTAGCGTAGCTTAGGACTCCATATCACTGATGTGTTTGACTACTGGAGTTAGCGTAGTTTAGGACTCCATATCACTGATGTGTTTGACTACTGGAGTTAGCGTAGTTTAGGACTTCATATCACTGATGTGTTTGACTACAGGAGTTAGCGTAGCTTAGGACTCCATATCACTGATGTGTTTGACTACAGGAGTTAGCGTAGCTTAGGACTCCATATCGTTACTGTGTTTGACTACTGGAGTTAGCGTAGCTTAGGACTTCATATCACTGATGTGTTTGACTACAGGAGTTAGCGTAGCTTAGGACTTCATATCACTGATGTGTTTGACTACAAGAGTTAGCGTAGCTTAGGACTTCATATCACTGGTGTGTTTGACTACAGGAGTTAGCGTAGCTTAGGACTCCATATCATTGATGTGTTTGACTACTGGAGTTAGTGTAGCTTAGGACTCCATATCACTGATGTGTTTGACTACTGGAGTTAGCGTAGCTTAGGACTCCATATCGTTGCAGTGTTTGACTACAGGAGTTAGCGTAGCTTAGGACTCCATATCGTTGCTGTGTTTGACTACTAGAGTTAGCGTAGCTTAGGACTCCATATCGTTACTGTGTTTGACTACTGGAGTTAGCGTAGCTTAGGATTCCTGCTGCTTTCCTCTGTAGAGAAGAGAGATGACATCCATCCTAGCATCTTCATATCTCGTATCTCATCAAAACAAAACACCTCACTGCTGCTCCTATCCAGTTTCTATTCTCCTCCATCCTCATCACAACAGAACAGTTTCTATTCTCCTCCATCCTCATCACAACAGAACAGTTTCTATTCTCCTCCATCCTCATCACAACAGAACAGTTTCTATTCTCCTCTATCTTCATCACAACAGAACAGTTTCTATTCTCCTCTATCCTCATCACAACAGAACAGTTTCCATTCTCCTCCATACTCATCACAACAGAACAGTTTTAAGAGTTCTTCTGTGCATAAATAAAAGCAGAGCTCTGTGCAAACAGGCAGAAAGTCTATAAATACGACCTCAGAAACAGATCAGTCGTTGAGTTTCATCCTAATATGGCTGTCCTGTTAAGTTGATTTCACGTGACGTAGTGGATTGGAGCGCCGGCCGTTTCAGTTGGTTCCGTTTCAGTGGAATGTTCAAAGTGAACGGAATAATTCAACAATGTTCTAGACGTTCTGTATCTTTTCTGTTGTCTCTCTGTGTGTCCAAAATGGCACTCTGTTCCCTATGTAGTGCACTATTTTTGACCAGAGCCCTATGGGTCCTGGTCAAAAATGGTGCACTTTAAAGGAAACAGGATGCCATTGGGGATACAGACACTGATAAATAGATGGATGTTATTGGAGGACTTGTGGAGGCATTGCCATGGAGACCGCCTGTAATACCATGGCACCGTAGTTTCACTGTGTACACAACACTACCACCCAGATCTCTCTGTGTATACCTAGGCTAGGGCCTCGCTGTGTTACGGTTCTGCAGTGCACTGTACGTAGAGTGAAAAAAGGACTTACTAAGAATTTAGAAGCTTTGGCTTCTGTGTAAACTGGCCCTTAACTGTGGGAGCAGAGCAGACTGGTTGGACCTTAGTTTTTCAATCTACTGTATGTGAGATGGCAGTTTGAACTTAGAACCCAGTTGCTATGGGTGACCTTTGTTATCTTAAATCGGATATTCTAGAGTTTACTGAAGATTCTCTCTCAGAATGTAAACAGTTCTAGAATCGTAAGTCTTTAATGAAATATTGAATGCAGACAAGCGTTACACTGAATGTACAAAACATTAGGAACACCTTCCTAATATTGAGTTGCACCCCCTTTTGCCCTCAGAACACCCTCAATTCGTTGGGGCATTGGACTACAATGCTGGACTACAACGCTTTCAACAAGGTTGTGTCAAGTTGACTGGATGTCCTTTGGGTGGTGGACCATTCTAGATACAGGGAAACTGTTGAGCGTGAAAAACCCTGCAGTGTTGCAGTTCTTGACACAAACCGGTGCGCCTGGCACCTACTACCATAACCGGTTTAAAGGCACTTACATATTTTGCCTTGCCCATTCACCCTCTGAATGGCACACATACACAATCCATGTCTCAAGGCTTAATAATCCTTCTTTAAACTGTCTCCTCCCCTTCATCTACACTGGTTGAAGTGGATTTAACAGGTGACATCAGTAAGGGGTCATAGTTTTCACCTGGTCAGTCTGTCATGGAAAGATATTCCTAATGTTATGTACACTCAGTGTATAATGTGATTAAGTTGTATTTATCCAACGGATCTATCAGATAATATAGTATATTTATCCCTTGTGATCAGTCTGAGGTTAGGCCCATAGATATAGAACTATATATATGGTATATCTCTATGTTATAGAACTATATATATGGTATATCTCTATGTTATAGATATAGAACTATATATATGGTATATCTCTATGTTATAGAACTATATATATGGTATATCTCTATGTTATAGATATATAACTATATATATGGTATATCTCTATGGTTATAGATATAGAACAATATATATGGTATATCTCTATGTTATAGAACTATATATATGGTATATCTCTATGGTTATAGATATAGAACTATATATATGGTATATCTGTATGGTTATAGAACTATATATATGGTTTATCTCTATGTTATAGAACTATATAAATGGTATATCTCTATGGTTATAGATATAGAACTATATATATGGTATATATCTATGTTATAGATATAGAACTATATATATGGTATACCTCTATGTTATAGATATAGAACAATGTATATGGTATATCTCTATGGTTATAGATATAGAACTATATATATGGTATATCTCTATGTTATAGAACTATATATATGGTATATCTCTATGTTATAGAACTATATATATGGTATATCTCTATGGTTATAGATATAGAACTATATATATGGTATATCTCTATGGTTATAGATATAGAACAATATATATGGTATATCTCTATGGTTATAGAACTATATATATGGTATATCTCTATGGTTATAGATATAGAACTATATATATGGTATATCTCTATGTTATAGAACTATATATATGGTATATCTCTATGTTATAGAACTAAATATATGGTATATCTCTATGTTATAGAACTATATATATGGTATATCTCTATGTTATAGATATAGAACAATGAATATGGTATATCTCTATGGTTGTAGAACTATATATATGGTATATCTCTATGTTATAGAACTATATATATGGTATATCTCTATGGTTATAGATATAGAACAATATATATGGTATATCTCTATGGTTATAGAACAATATATATGGTATATCTCTATGGTTATAGAACTATATATATGGTATATCTCTATTTTATAGATATAGAACTATATATATGGTATATCTCTATGTTATAGAACTATATATATGGTATATCTCTATGGTTATAGATATAGAACTATATATATGGTATATCTCTATGGTTGTAGAACTATATATATGGTATATCTCTATATTATAGAACTATATATATGGTATATCTCTATTTTATAGATATAGAACTATATATATGGTATATCTCTATGGTTATAGAACTATATATATGGTATATCTCTATGGTTATAGATATAGAACAATATATATGGTATATCTCTATGGTTATAGAACTATATATATGGTATATCTCTATATTATAGATATAGAACTATATATATGGTATATCTCTATGGTTATAGAACTATATATATGGTATATCTCTATGTTATAGAACTATATATATGGTATATCTCTATGGTTATAGAACTATATATATGGTATATCTCTATGGTTATAGAACTATATATATGGTATATCTCTATGGTTATAGAACAATATATATGGTATATCTCTATGGTTATAGAACTATATATATGGTACCTTCTCATTGAAGTGTTTTTCACTGTTGAAAGGGAAAGTTGTACAACTGAATGTATTCAACTGAAATGTGTCTTCTGCATTTAACCCAACCCCTCTGAATCAGAGAAGTGCGGGGGGGCTGCTTTAATCGACATCCACGTCTTCGGCGCCCGGGGAACAGTGGGTTAACTGCCTTGTTCAGGGGAACAGTGGGTTAACTGCCTTGTTCAGGGGAACAGTGGGTTAACTGTTAGCCTTGCTCAGGGGAACAGTGGGTTAACTGCCTTGTTCAGGGGAACAGTGGGTTAACTGTTAGCCTTGCTCAGGGGAACAGTGGGTTAACTGCCTTGCTCAGGGGAACAGTGGGTTAACTGCCTTGTTCAGGGGAACAGTGGGTTAACTGCCTTGTTCAGGGGAACAGTGGGTTAACTGCCTTGTTCAGGGAAACAGTGGGTTAACTGCCTTGCTCAGGGAAACAGTGGGTTAACTGCCTTGTTCAGGGGAACAGTGGGTTAACTGCCTTGTTCAGGGGAACAGTGGGTTAACTGCCTTGCTCAGGGGAACAGTGGGTTAACTGCCTTGTTCAGGGGAACAGTGGGTTAACTGCCTTGTTCAGGGGGCAGAACGACAGATTTTTACCTTGTCAGCTCGGGGATTCGATCCAGCAACCTTTCGGTTACTGGCCCAACGCTCTAACCACTAGGCCATAAGAGTGAAGACATCAAAACTATGATATAGCACATATGGAATCATGTAATAACCAAAAAAAGTGTTAAACAAATTAAAATATATTTTAGATTCTTCAAATAGCCGCCCTTTGCCTTGATGACAGCTTTGCAAACTCTTGGTCCTTCAACAAAGTACTGAGTAAAGGGCCTGAATACTTATGGAAATGTCATATTTCCTTTTATGTTTTGCAAAGAAATTCTAAAATCCTGTTTTTGCTTTGTCATTATGGGATATTGTGTGGATATTGATGAGGACAAAATTGAATAGAATAAGACTGTAACGTAACAACAACAAAAAAGTCATGGGGGCTGAATACTTTCCAAATGCACTGTGTATGGTATATCTCTATGGTTAGGCCTAGATCGTGCTCTGTTTAAAGGTTTACAGTACACAGTCGAATGCCTCACCTCTCTTCACAGAGCCTTTCATTGTTAGATAAACACCATGGATCAGCATAGCTGTTCCTGGTTGGACGGCTTCCCAGCTCATTGTTAGAGGCAGAAACAGTAACACAATACTGAATGATGTGATTTGACCACTCCTCAACCAAGCCTGGATGTAATGTGTAGGCCTACATATGTGCCTGAAGAGTGAAGACAACCAAGCCCCGAAACAAGATTGTCAGTATAGCTATGTTGTGTAGTGGGACGGACAGGGAGATGGGTTAGTCGGCGGAGTGGTGTTATCTTGTGGGAGCACTTTGCCTTTTTTTTTTTACTTTGTCTGAGACTCAAAGTTGTCTTCAGGGTGTTTATTGTAGTTAGTCAGGATATTAGAAGGTTATTTTGAATTCTAACCAAGCGTTGTAAAGAGTGCTAGACAGACAGTTGGTGCATTCTGGTCCCATGATGTTGCTGCTGCCTCCCTGTAGGGCCAGTGGAGCTCATCTCATGGTCACGACGTTAGTTTGGTATCCCATCAGCCCCTTTGTGCCAGCCTGTTATCAGATAGTTCTAAGCAGAGGGCCATGCTCTGATAGAGACGGGGAAGGGGGGGGGCTGAAACGGGGCAAGGGGGGCCAGAGATGGAGCTGTACAGCCTGGGCCAGGGGTTTAGAGGGACCAGAATGGCGGTTGGGCAGGGGGAAGGAACAGGGGCTTAGGCAGGAAGTGAGCCATTGGGCCCTCAGGGGACAAATATACACACGTCCTTCGTCTCTCCCTGATGTCCCTCCCTTCTTTGCTGTCTGTTCTCTCTCTGAGACATGGGCACACAGAGTTCCGTTAACTCTCTCTCGCTCTTTCTCTCTCTCTTTCTCTCTTTCTATCGCCTCCTCTTGCCTCCCACACTTCCCATTTCCTCCATCTTGTCTCTCTCTCTCTCTCTCTCTCGTTTCTTCCTTGCTATGTTATTTTGATGAAAAACAAGTGCTAGGACCTAGTATCCCTCAGTTCCCCTGGACTCCTCACTCTAAAACCCAGATGATGATGGACCTAGCAGCAGACGCAGAAGGTGAGGTGACTGGTCAGACAGTACAGTGTGGACCTGCTCCTCCTCTCCTCCTCCTCCTTCTCCTCCTGGTCTGGTACAGTGTTGACCTGCTCCTCCTCTCCTCCTCCTCCTCCTCCTCCTGGTTAGGTACAGTGTTGAGATGCTACTCTTCCTCTGACCTGTCCTTTCTTGCCTCCTCCATCCTCTCCTCCACCATCCATCTAATCCCTCTCCAATTTCAGTTTCCTCTCAGATCAAAAGATCAACCAGGAAGCCTGTTCGTTCCCACAGAGCAGATAAGGTTTCTGTTCCGAGACACACCCTGTGTGTCTGTCTCTCTGTGACTCTCCATGGCCTGCCCACAGATTCCAGAGAACAGCCTTTCAATGGGGGGATGATGATGTTGAGAAAGAAACCAGCCCTAAGATGTTTCTGTTGCTCTGAATGTGTGTCTCAAATGGTATTCTATGACCTCTATAGTAGTGAACTACTACCAGAGCCCTCTGAGCCCAGGTCAAAGGTAGTGGACTATATAGGTAATAGGGTTTCATTTGGGCCTCTGTCCTGTGCCTCTCTGACAGCCTAGAGTTCCATTTGGGCCTCAGGCCTCCTCTGCCTCTCTGACAGCCCCTCTTCTCTCTCTTTTTTCTCCACACTCCGGACGTGAAATTCCCAAAGGTTGGGTTTCATGGGAGTGTCGGCAGGAGAATCTGAGGGATTATGGGACACCATGGACATCCGTCCCTTTGTAGAAGGTTGAATTGGGTGACATGGCTGTTCAGTAGCTTTGTTACACACTTCAGTTCCAATTCTCAGGCCAGGCCCTGTGGCTACTAGAGGTGTGTGTGGGTAGGTATGTGTGACTGGGTGTGTGTGTGTGTGTGTGTGTGTGTGTGTGTGTGTGTGTGTGTGTGTGTGTGTGTGTGTGTGTGTGTGTGTGTGTGTGTGTGTGTGTGTGTGTGTGTGTGTGTGTGTGTGTGTGTGTGTGTGTGTGTGTGTGTGTGTGTGTGACCTGACCGTATTACCGCCACACCGGGGGTCACGAGTCATGACGGCAGTCAAATTCCATGTCACCGTTTAGTCACGGTAATTATTGTTCTCCAAGCTCTAATGCTGCTGATGGTCATTATTAGCCTACCAAACTTGCTAAGTGCCTGGTACTCAGCACGCTATTGTCCCTCTAATCACTCTGACATCAATGAAAATGTAATGAAAATCTAATCAAACACTTCATGAACTCATGTTGTGCAACATTACTATAGGCTATGCAATTGCGAGAGAAAACAGGTTTGATGGCCTCTATTAAAAAGTGGAGTATCCGATCAGCTAGGCCTACAATATTTATTTCTCAACTTTTCTAATATTAAACACATTGCTTGTCTTTTCAACAGGACTTTGACTCTACATTCATGTACATACTACCTCAATTGGGCCGACCAACCAGTGCTCCCAAACATTGGTTAACTGGGCTATCTGCATTGTGTCCCGCCGCCCACCACCCACCAACCCCTCTTTTACGCTACTGCTACTCTCTGTTCATCATATATGCATAGTCACTTTAACCATATCTACATGTACATACTACCTCAATCAGACTGACTAACCGGTGTCTGTATGTAGCCTCGCTACTGTATATAGCCTGTCTACTGTATATAGCCTGTCTACTGTATATAGCCTCTCTACTGCTACTCTCTGTTCATCATATATGCATAGTCGCTTTAACCATATCTACATGTACATACTACCTCAATCAGCCCGACTAACCGGTGTCTGTATGTAGCCTCTCTACTGTATATAGCCTCTCTACTGTATATAGCCTCTCTACTGTATATAGCCTCGCTACTGTATATAGCCTGTCTTTTTACGGTTGTTTTTATTTCTTTATTTACCTATTGTTCACCTAATACATTTTTTTGCACTATTGGTTAGAGCCTGTAAGGTCTACACCTGTTGTATTCGGCACACGTGACAAATAAACTTTGATTTGATTTGAGTATAGCCTACCTGGCAGGCGTGAAAATGAACCACAGGAAAAGTGTCCTCAATTCGCTATTTAAGTGCAGAGATGACATGGATTTTATAAAACAATTTGAAACAGGTGCATGATAATGGTTCATTTCTAAATCAAAACAAATTTCACACATATATTATTTAGTATATGTAAAGACAAGATTAAATCAAGAATAGTCTCGTTGGTGACAATATTAGTCTATCCCTTGTGAATGATACATTATCAATTGTGAATGATGCCCAGCTTGTGTGCAGTAAGGCAAGAAACAGCACATGCCTTTTTTTGGCGACTTTTTCAAATCATAGTATCACACCTCATGTAGCCTAGTCTATAGTCCTATATGTTTTAATAAGGTTAGTATCACCCCTCATGTAGCCTAGCCCATAGTTCTATATGTTTTAATAAGGTTAGTAGCCCATAGCCCTATATGTTTTAATAAGGTTAGTATCACACCTCATGTAGCCTAGCCCATAGTCCTATATGTTTTAATAAGGTTAGTATCACCCCTCATGTAGCCTAGCCCATAGTCCTATATGTTTAATAAGGTTAGCAGCCCATAGTCCTATATGTTTAATAAGGTTAGTAGCCCATAGGCCTATATGTTTTAATAAGGTTAGTATCACCCCTCAGCCTAGCCCATAGTCCTATATGTTTTAATAAGGTTAGCAGCCCATAGTCCTATATGTTTAATAAGGTTAGTAGCCCATAGTCCTATATGTTTTAATAAGGTTAGTAGCCCATAGTCCTATATGTTTAATAAGGTTAGTAGCCCATAGGCCTATATGTTTGAATAAGGTTAGTATCACCCCTCATGTAGCCTAGCCCATAGTCCTATATGTTTTAATAAGGTTAGTATCACCCCTCATGTAGCCTAGTCCATAGTCCTATATGTTTTAATAAGGTTAGTAGCCCATAGTCCTATATGTTTTAATAAGGTTAGTAGCCCATAGGCCTATATGTTTTAAGAAGTTTAGTATCACCCCTCATGTAGCCTAGCCCATAGTCCTATATGTTTTAATAAGGTTAGTAGCCCATAGTCCTATATGTTTAATAAGGTTAGTAGCCCATAGTCCTATATGTTTTAATAAGGTTAGTATCACCCCTCATGTAGCCTAGCCCATAGTCCTATATGTTTTAATAAGGTTAGTATCACCCCTCATGTAGCCTAGCCCATAGGCCTATATGTTTGAATAAGGTTAGTATCACAGCTAAAGTGGCCAAATAAATTCTTAAAATGAAGCACATTAATCCGCTTTACAACGGGGTTTAGAGCCTAACTGGCATACATACGTGGAACATTTATGCTTATAGCCTACTGCTGTGTGCGCATTGCTGCGCTTATAATGTGAAGAAATAGCCTAATAGTTGATTTTAAGCTAAATGCTCTCATCTAGTTGTGTCAGGCTCATTGCTTAAAACAGGTTTTTTTTAGGCTAGTGGTTGTATTAATTTGGGATGTATCGCATGCCACTGCCCAGACTATGTTTGAATATTTATTTCTCACACAGAATAGAATAGGTCAACTGTTGTACTACAGGGGATAGTAGATTGACATAGGCTAGTGCTTTTGCTGTTCGTTAGGCCTGCGGATCTTGTTGGCTGACGAAAAGTAAATGTGGACATTTCTTTCAATATGTGCCTCATGCAGCCTAAATGAAAACATACAGCTCAACATTTGTATCACAACTAAAGTTACATAAATAACTGTAAATTAATTAATTAATTAATTAATTATTTGTTAACAGCTCAACACAGAATAGCTGCATGTGCCCACTCCCTCAAATCGTTTGGAGGAAAAAATATCCTTTCTATTTTAATCAGCTATGTTCAATTTTATTCTTCGTACTATAAATTAAAATATAAAATAATGCCACGGAATTCTAAGCAAATCTTGTCTGCTAAATGAACTAGTGTAGTCCACAGCCACACGGCACAGCCACATCAAGACCTGCTAAATGAACTAGTGTAGTCCACAGCCACACGGCACAGCCACATCAAGACCTGCTAAATGAACCAGTGTAGTCCACAGCCACACGGCACAGCCACATCAAGACATGCTAAATGAACTAGTGTAGTCCACAGCCACACGGCACAGCCACATCAAGACATGCTAAATGAACTAGTGTAGTCCACAGCCACACGGCACAGCCACATCAAGACCTGCTAAATGAACTAGTGTAGTCCACAGCCATATGGCCTAGCCACATCAAGACCTGCTAAATGAACTAGTGTAGTCCACAGCCATATGGCATAGCCAGATCAGGACCTGCTAAATGAACTAGTGTAGTCCACAGCCATATGGCATAGCCAGATCAGGACCTGCTAAATGAACTAGTGTAGTCCACAGCCATATGGCATAGCCAGATCAGGACCTGCTAAATGAACTAGTGTAGTCCACAGCCATATGGCATAGCCAGATCAGGACCTGCTAAATTAACTAGTGTAGTCCACAGACATATGGCATAACCAGATCAGGACCTGCTAAATGAACTAGTGTAGTCCACAGCCATATGGCATAACCAGATCAGGACCTGCTAAATGAACTAGTGTAGTCCACAGCCATATGGCATAGCCAGATCAGGACCTGCTAAATTAACTAGTGTAGTCCACAGACATATGGCATAACCAGATCAGGACCTGCTAAATGAACTAGTGTAGTCCACAGACATATGGCATAACCAGATCAGGACCTGCTAAATGAACTAGTGTAGCGCCACAGACATATGGCATAACCAGATCAGAACCTGCTAAATGAACTAGTGTAGTCCACAGCCATATGGCCTAGCCAGATCAGGACCTGCTAAATGAACTAGTGTAGCGCCACAGACATATGGCATAACCAGATCAGGACCTGCTAAATGAACTAGTGTAGTCCACAGCCATATGGCATAGCCAGATCAGGACCTGCTAAATTAACTAGTGTAGTCCACAGACATATGGCATAACCAGATCAGGACCTGCTAAATGAACTAGTGTAGTCCACAGACATATGGCATAACCAGATCAGGACCTGCTAAATGAACTAGTGTAGTCCACAGCCATATGGCCTAGCCAGATCAGGACCTGCTAAATGAACTAGTGTAGCGCCACAGACATTTGGCATAACCAGATCAGGACCTGCTAAATGAACTAGTGTAGTCCACAGCCATATGGCATAACCAGATCAGGACCTGCTAAATGAACTAGTGTAGTCCACAGCCATATGGCATAACCAGATCAGGACCTGCTAAATGAACTAGTGTAGTCCACAGCCATATGGCATAACCAGATCAGGACCTAACATAAGGACAACTCAGAGTATGCTATTCTGTTTCTTCTTAACCGCTGTGTGACTTGACATGAAACTAGACTAGAGGTTTAATCCCAGTGCTGAGCTAGTGTGTAGCAGCTAATTGTTGTATGACACGTGTTTGTAGAATGTTCAGTCCCCTATTGACTGAGGTGAATGAAGATACAGCAAGGTGATCATGGGCTGGAGTCGATTTGGCTTGTTTTTTGCTGTTCTCCAAAGAGCATTTTTAGAGTTTTAAACTGTGTAGAAATGCAGTAAATTAACTTCAATTTGATAAAAACAAATCCAGGGCTCTTGTCTAAAGTAGTGCGGGAATAGGGAATAAGCTGCCATTTTGGACGCAGGCAGAATTGGAGAAGAGAAGAGGAGAGATGGGGCCATAGAGAGCGTCTTTGTTCTGCTCTGTGAATGTGTGACCACATGTTATCATGTGTTCTGTTTCCCCTCCCAGCGTTCAAATTCATGTCTGGGCCTTGGACATTCAATAAGGACTCTCTCTCTCCATTTCCCCTTTCTCTCCATCGCTCTCTGTTTCTCTGTGTCTCTCTCTCCCTCTGACCTACTCTCTCTTCCTTACCATCTCCCCCCTCTCTCTCTCTCTCTCTCTCTCTTCCCCCCTCTCTCTCTCTCTCTCTCTCTCTCCCTCTCTCTCTCCCTCTCTCTCTCTCTCGCTCTCTCTCTCTCTGTCCAACTCCGTCTGTCTCTCTATCTCTCTCTCGCTCTCTGTCCAACCCCCTCTCTCTCTCTCCCTACCTCTCTCTCTCTCTGTCCAACCCCCTCTCTCTCTCTCCCTACCTCTCTCTCTCTCTCTGTCCAACCCCCCTCTCTCTCTATCTCCCTTTCCCTCCCTCTCTCTCTCGCTCTCTCTCTCTCTCTGTTAGTTCCCAGTGCCCCTGTACAGTGCATCGAAGGGCAGGATGTTTATTTCATGCTTTATCATACGTTAGCGAGGTAATGACGTTTAATTGCGTGCTCGTTTAACGACCTCCGATGCTAACCCTCCTTCGCTAGCCTATCACGCCAGCCTCTGCCCACCAACTGCCATTTTGGAGTTTGGCATTAAAGCGGTAGCGTTAGGGGACGAAGCAGTGTATATCAGACCGTACCATGGAGCTGCTTGGGGCCTTTTATAGGAGGAAGCTCCGGAGGAAACAGAAAGTCCTGGGGACAGAGACAGGGGGGCTGGGGAGGTCAGACAGGGTGCTGTGTAAGTCCCCTTCTGAGACCAGTGTCAACCACCTGGCCACCGGACTCATCTCCAAGGTTCTACGCTTCACCAGGTAACACGGAGGAGGGGGTTTGGTTGGGCTTAGTATTAAAGTTAAACATGACTCCACTTCACACTTTGCGACGTGGACTTGACTTAAGTCTTGACCCATTCTAATTGGACCTTCTGACGCGAATAAGAGTGACTTGGTCCCACCTAGGGTAACATCCTGGAGGTAGGCTGGGCCGGCTCCAGCCATAAGCGACGTAAGCGGTCTACTTAGAATAGTAGAAGACACAAGACACAAGGTAGAAGTTCGAAATGTAGTTGTACATCATTCATTTTTTTCCTCTTGTTGTTATGTTAGTCACTGACAGTCCTCCGTCAGCTTAACATGTTTTAGATTGGTAAACGAGTCTAGCCAGCTATCTAAACGTGTAGTGATCACGATCGAGTACCGACCGTTCACGCAGGGCACGTTCCCAGGGGCCCCAATTTTGATTTTGTTAGTCACTCTCACTCAGATATCATTAACATGGCGTTAAGTCATGGCAAAATGTGTACAATTGTAGGAAATTCACTTTAAAATGTATGTTTAGGCCGCGAGGTGGGTAGCCCCCAACCAAATCTCGCTTAGGGACTCCTGGAGGTAGGGTTAGTACTAGGGTATCATACTGGTAGGGTTAGTACTTGGGTAACATACTGGTAGGGTTAGTACTAGGGTAACACTGGTAGGGTTAGTACTAGGGTATCATACTGGTAGGGTTAGTACTAGGGTAACATACCGGTAGGGTTAGTACTAGGGTAACACTGGTAGGGTTAGTACTAGGGTAACACTGGTAGGGTTAGTACTAGGGTATCATACTGGTAGGGTTAGTACTAGGGTAACATACTGGTAGGGTTAGTACTAGGGTAACATACTGGTAGGGTTAGTACTAGGGTATCATACTGGTAGGGTTAGTACTAGGGTATCATACTGGTAGGGTTAGTACTAGGGTATCATACTGGTAGGGTTAGTACTAGGGTATCATACTGGTAGGGTTAGTACTAGGGTAACATACTGGTAGGGTTAGTAGGTAACATACTGGTAGGGTTAGTACTAGGGTAACACTGGTAGGGTTAGTACTAGGGTATCATACTGGTAGGGTTAGTACTAGGGTATCATACTGGTAGGGTTAGTACTAGGGTAACATACTGGTAGGGTTAGTACTAGGGTATCATACTGGTAGAGTTAGTACTAGGGTATCATACTGGTAGGGTTAGTACTAGGGTAACATACTGGTAGGGTTAGTACTAGGGTATCATACTGGTAGGGTTAGTACTAGGGTATCATACTGGTAGGGTTAGTACTAGGGTAACATACTGGTAGGGTTAGTACTAGGGTAACATACTGGTAGGGTTAGTACTAGGGTATCATACTGGTAGGGTTAGTACTAGGGTAACACTGGTAGGGTTAGTACTAGGGTAACATACTGGTAGGGTTAGTACTAGGGTATCATACTGGTAGGGTTAGTACTAGGGTAACACTGGTAGGGTTAGTACTAGGGTAACATACCGGTAGGGTTAGTACTAGGGTATCATACTGGTAGGGTTAGTACTAGGGTAACACTGGTAGGGTTAGTACTAGGGTATCATACTGGTAGGGTTAGTACTAGGGTAACATACTGGTAGGGTTAGTACTAGGGTAACATACTGGTAGGGTTAGTACTAGGGTATCATACTGGTAGGGTTAGTACTAGGGTATCATACTGGTAGGGTTAGTACTAGGGTATCATACTGGTAGGGTTAGTACTAGGGTAACATACTGGTAGGGTTAGTACTAGGGTAATACTGGTAGGGTTAGTACTAGGGTAACACTGGTAGTGTTAGTACTAGGGTATCATACTGGTAGGGTTAGTACTAGGGTAATACTGGTAGGGTTAGTACTAGGGTATCATACTGGTAGGGTTAGTACTAGGGTAACACTGGTAGGGTTAGTACTAGGGTATCATACTGGTAGGGTTAGTACTAGGGTAACATACTGGTAGGGTTAGTACTAGGGTAACATACTGGTAGGGTTAGTACTAGGGTATCATACTGGTAGGGTTAGTACTAGGGTAACACTGGTAGGGTTAGTACTAGGGTAACACTGGTAGGGTTAGTACTAGGGTATCATACTGGTAGGGTTAGTACTAGGGTAACACTGGTAGGGTTAGTACTAGGGTAACATACTGGTAGGGTTAGTACTAGGGTATCATACTGGTAGGGTTAGTACTAGGGTATCATACTGGTAGGGTTAGTACTAGGGTAACACTGGTAGGGTTAGTACTAGGGTAACACTGGTAGGGTTAGTACTAGGGTATCATACTGGTAGGGTTAGTACTAGGGTAACACTGGTAGGGTTAGTACTAGGGTAACACTGGTAGGGTTAGTACTAGGGTATCATACTGGTAGGGTTAGTACTAGGGTAACATACTGGTAGGGTTAGTACTAGGGTAACACTGGTAGGGTTAGTACTAGGGTATCATACTGGTAGGGTTAGTACTAGGGTATCATACTGGTAGGGTTAGTACTAGGGTAACACTGGTAGGGTTAGTACTAGGGTATCATACTGGTAGGGTTAGTACTAGGGTAACATACTGGTAGGGTTAGTACTAGGGTATCATACTGGTAGGGTTAGTACTAGGGTAACATACTGGTAGGGTTAGTACTAGGGTAACACTGGTAGGGTTAGTACTAGGGTATCATACTGGTAGGGTTAGTACTAGGGTATCATACTGGTAGGGTTAGTACTAGGGTAACATACTGGTAGGGTTAGTACTAGGGTATCATACTGGTAGGGTTAGTCCAATTTGTAAGTCGCTCTGGATAAGAGCGTCTGCTAAATGACTTAAATGTAAATGTAAATGTACTAGGGTATCATACTGGTAGGGTTAGTACTAGGGTATCATACTGGTAGGGTTAGTACTAGGGTATCATAATGAGACTGTTTTTTTGGGACACTCGTCTTCTAATGAGACTGGTTTAGTGGGACACTCGTCTTCTAGTGAGACTGTTTTTTTGGGACACTCGTCTTCTAATGAGACTGGTTTATTGGGACACTCTTCTTCTAATGAGACTGGTTTATTGGGACACTCATCTAATGAGACTGGTTTATTGGGACACTCGTCTTCTAATGAGACTGGTTTATTGGGACACTCATCTAATGAGACTGGTTTATTGGGACACTCGTCTTCTAATGAGACTGGTTTATTGGGACACTCATCTAATGAGACTGGTTTATTGGGACACAGGATTAGAATAGAAGGTGTTGTATTTTCAGTTTGTGGATTGGATTCCATGCACAGGCGTGGTGTCGGGGAGGGACTTTCTGCAGTTTTAGAATTTTTGTTAATGTTGCTCATTGTGTCTGTTATGTACCTAAATTGTTTTGTTATTGTTAAGTAAAGTTGGATAAATGGTAAAAGAAAATGCTGGAATGTTGTAGAAATATGTGTTACGTGATGAATCACTATAGCGGTGTAAACAATGGCTACTTTCATGTATCTCTAGCTGGACGAAGGTGAAGATAGCATCGTTTCCTGTTTGTATTCCACACTAAGTGTTGTGGGTTTTTGGGATCAAGACGATCTTCTGGAATATGATGGCTGTTTGTTAGACAGCTAGTAGAAAGAATAGCATAGCTGAGAAGAGCTGTTGTTTCCAATCAGGAGAGGTTGGAGAGCTTGAATGATTTTTCTGGATGTGGGAGTTAGGGACCGCCTGGTGTGTACTCTGCTTAAATCAGACTACTGTGAAAGCTTGGTTGTGAAGCTGCAGTGTTGATAGCTTGGCCTCCAGTGCTTCTGGTGAGAAGGGAGGACAAGGGGGAGGTAGAGCCAGAAAGAGGGAGAGTCACACCGCTGTCCTGGCTGTCAACACAGTGATGGCATGCAGCTGGACTCTCCTGTGGCTCAGGGCCATCCCAGCTGGCAGTAGGCCTCACCATCCCAGCTGGCAGTAGGCCTCACCATCCCAGCTGGCAGTAGGCCTCACCATCCCAGCTGGCAGTAGGCCTCACCATCCCAGCTGGCAGTAGGCCCACCATCCCAGCTGGCAGTAGGCCTCACCATCCCAGCTGGCAGTAGGCCTCACCATCCCAGCTGGCAGTAGGCCTCACCATCCCAGCTGGCAGTAGGCCTCACCATCCCAGCCTGCAGTAGGCCTCACCATCCCAGCAGGCAGTAGGCCTCACCATCCCAGCTGGCAGTAGGCCTCACCATCCCAGCTGGCAGTAGGCCTCACCATCCCAGCTGGCAGTAGGCCTCACCATCCCAGCCTGCAGTAGGCCTCACCATCCCAGCTGGCAGTAGGCCTCACCATCCCAGCTGGCAGTAGGCCTCACCATCCCAGCCTGCAGTAGGGCTAGCCCCAGCCTGCAGTAGGGCCAGCCCCAGCCTGCAGTAGGGCCAGCCCCAGCCTGTTTGGACGGGGTGAGGCATGGTCCATCTCAGTCCTCTGTTATGTTTTTTTTGACACAAGATGTCCCCTCACAGGAGAAATAAAGCTTCAGTAGGGTCACTACTGTTATCCCAACCTCCTCTCACAAGGGTTCTGTATATCCAGTAGTGTTCAATATCAGGGTTTCAACCGGATGTCTTGACAAAACATACTCCCAGCAGTGGCACACAATGTACAATGCAAGCTGCGTGTGGTGTAGGCAGCTCATTGGATAAAGGGTGTATGGGTATTGGTGTCGGCAGATCATTGGATAAAGGGTGTATGGGTATTGGTGTCAGCATATCATTGGATGAAGGGTGTATGGGTATTGGTGTAGGCAGCTCATTGGATAAAGGGTGTATTGGTATTGGTGTAGGCAGCTCATTGGATAAAGGGTGTATTGGTGTAGGCAGATCATTGGATAAAGGGTGTATGGGTATTGGTGTAGGCAGCTCATTGGATAAAGGGTGTATTGGTATTGGTGTCGGCAGCTCATAAGGATAAAGGGTGTATGGGTATTTCCTGTTAAGGGATCAAAGGCCTTCTGGGAACCAGTCAAATGTGGTTCGTACAAGAGCTGTTTCTTGTTGCCATGGTTAATCTCAAGCAACAATTCACTTCTCAAAGATTAGTATTTGTTAGTCACTGTTTCACTGTTGCATCCTGGTTGCTGTTAAATGATTGCGTTTGTGTTGTAGCACAAAGTAGCAGTCTGGTAATCTGGCGTGAGAAGTGGTTATAAAAACAGCAACCGCTCAGGGCTTCTGTTGAAGAAGATAACAGATTGGGTTGGAAACAATACGATTACTTCTTCATGATGCGTCCTTGTATAGTGACCAACAAACCCACCGGCTGATGTTTAGTTGGCCATTCATCACCATTCACTGCAGGCCTGGGTTCAAATGCTATTTGAAATCATTTCCAATACCTTGGCTGGGCATGATTACGCCTGCCTGGTGCAATGGAACCAATAGAATAGTACCAATAGTGCAAACTAGTAACCCCTGTCCATCAGGGGACTCCAGACAGACTAGTAACCCCTGTCCATCAGGGGACTCCAGGCAGACTAGTAACCCCTGTCCATCAGGGGACTCCAGACAGACTAGTAACCCCTGTCCATCAGGGGACTCCAGGCAGACTAGTAAACCCCTGTCCATCAGGGGACTCCAGACAGACTAGTAACCCCTGTCCATCAGGGGACTCCAGGCAGACTAGTAACCCCTGTCCATCAGGGAACTCCAGACAGACTAGTAACCCCTGTCCATCAGGGGACTCCAGACAGACTAGTAACCCCTGTCCATCAGGGGACTCCAGGCAGACTAGTAACCCCTGTCCATCAGGGGACTCCAGGCAGACTAGTAACCCCTGTCCATCAGGGGACTCCAGACAGACTAGTAACCCCTGTCCATCAGGGGACTCCAGACAGACTAGTAACCCCTGTCCATCAGGGGACTCCAGACAGACTAGTAACCCCTGTCCATCAGGGGACTCCAGACAGACTAGTAACCCCTGTCCATCAGGGGACTCCAGGCAGACTAGTAACCCCTGTCCATCAGGGAACTCCAGACAGACTAGTAACCCCTGTCCATCAGGGGACTCCAGACAGACTAGTAACCCCTGTCCAGCGGGGGACTCCAGACAGACTAGTAACCCCTGTCCATCAGGGGACTCCAGGCAGACTAGTAACCCCTGTCCATCAGGGGACTCCAGACAGACTAGTAACCCCTGTCCATCAGGGGACTCCAGACAGACTAGTAACCCCTGTCCAGCGGGGGACTCCAGACAGACTAGTAACCCCTGTCCATCGGGGGACTCCAGACAGACTAGTAGAAAAAAACCGCTTATAGTATTTGAAAGATTTCAAATGATATTTGAACCCAGGCAGTGTTCACAGCTGTAATGAATCATCAACAAATTGTCATAAACCCTCTGAGGCGATGCGATCTGAAATGACTAACTACGTTAATATGTTGGTTCGCTCAACACTGTGATTCCCTCTGTGCTTCCCTCCAAACGCTAATATCTTCCAGCTTGTAGTTTCCATAACAATACATACGCCTTGACAATGATTAGATTATAGCAGAGCCATGCATGGAAGGACAATATGGGGCTCTGGGCCGTACACCTTTATGTGTATTATTAGATATAAAGACTTTATGTAACACAGACTCTTTTTCTTTGTTTAGTTGTGGCCCGTACATAAGGCTTTGTGTTATTAGTCATACATAAGGCTTTGCATTACCAGCCATACATAAGGCTTTGCATTACCAGCCATACATAAGGCTTTGCATTACCAGCCATACATAAGGCTTTGTGTTATTAGTAATACATAAGGCTTTGCGTTATCAGTCATAGATAAGGTTTAGCGTTTTCAGCCATAAATAATGCTTTACATTATCAGCCATATATAAGGCTTTGAGTTATCAGTCATAAATAAGGTTTAGCGTTTTCAGTCATAAATAATGCTTTACATTATCAGCCATAGATAATGCTTTGCATTATCGGTCATCAATAAACCTATTTGGATTCCTATTTGACTCAGTCATGCCTCCTTGGCCGTCCAACATTTCCTCATCTTCCACCCCCTCTAATGCGACTAGCCCCGATGCTCCTCCCTCTTTTCCACCTGCATCCACTACAAAGGTCCTCCCTGCGGGCAGTCCCTGAGTCCGAGGTGCTAAAGGAGCTCCTGAAACTAGACCCCCCCAAAAAACATCTGGGTCAGATGGTTTAGACCCTTTCTTCTTTAAGGTTGCAGCCCCTGTCATCACCAAGCCTATTTCTGACCTTTTTAACCTGTCTCTCCTCTCCTTAACCTGTCTCTCCAAGCAATGGGATGTACCCATTGCTTGGAAGGCAGCCACGGTGCATCCTTTATTTAAAGGGGGAGATCAAGCTGATCCTAACTGTTACAGGCCCATTTCTATTTTATCAAAAGTGTTGGGAAAACTTGTCAATAATCAACTGACTGGCTTTCTTGATGTCAATAGTATTCTCTCTGGTATGTAATCTGGTTTCCGCTCAGGTTATGGATGTGTCACTGCAACCTTAAAGGTCCTAAATTATGTCACCATTACTCTTGATTCTAAGCAATGTGCTGCTATTTTTATTCACTTGGCCAACGCTTTTGATACGGTAGACCATTCTATTATTGTGGGCCTGCCAAGGAGTATTGGTGTCTCTGAGGGGTCTTTGGCCTGGTTTGCTAACTACCTCTCTCAAAGAGTGCAGTGTATAAAGTCAGAACATCTGCTGTCTCAGCCACTGCCTGTCAGCAAGGGAGTACCCCAAGGTTTGATCCTAGGCCCCACGCTCTTCTCAATTTCTTCTAGGGGTTTGAACGTTTAGTTCAAGGATCTCACAGCAGCCTAAAAGACATTGGTATGATTACTGGTACATCTTTGTTGTTTGTTGTATTGGAAATCAGGAGAGTGTGTACTGCTTTCCTTATTGTTGGTGTGTGTCATATTGTTCTGTTTTTGTTGTTATGCTATGTGTGTGTTTGTGCATGCCTGTGTTCGCGTGTGTGACTGAGTTCATGTGTGTGACTTAGCATGCATAGTCCTCTCCCTCTATCTGAGCTATCTCCCTCCTCAGACGCAGCGAGCCCGTCTCCAGACCTCACTTTCTGTTCTGTTCTACAGACGCAGCGAGCACGTCTCCACACCTCACTTTCTGTTCTGTTCTACAGACGCAGCGAGCCCGTCTCCACACCTCACTTTCTGTTCTGTTCTACAGACGCAGCGAGCCCGTCTCCAGACCTCACTTTCTGTTCTGTTCTACAGACGCAGCGAGCCCGTCTCCACGCCTCACTTTCTGTTCTGTTCTACAGACGCAGCGAGCCCGTCTCCACACCTCACTTTCTGTTCTGTTCTACAGACGCAGCGAGCCCGTCTCCACACCTCACTTTCTGTTCTGTTCTACAGACGCAGCGAGCCCGTCTCCACACCTCACTTTCTGTTCTGTTCTACAGACGCAGCGAGCCCGTCTCCAGACCTCACTTTCTGTTCTGTTCTACAGACGCAGCGAGCCCGTCTCCAGACCTCACTCGTGGCACTCCACCAAACTAGGCGAGGGCCAGCCAGACCCCAGCATGGTGCAGATATCCCAGGGCACCATAGACCCTCCCTGGCATCACACATACAACTCCAGGTTAGTCAATCAATCAATCAAGTAATAAAGCGATCAATTAAGTAATCAATAATTCAAATATATTTATAAAGCAATTTTTTTAACAGTTGTCATAAGCCACACCTCTACTAATATCACCAGGTGATCAGACTGTAGAATGTACCTTAAGCCACACCTCTACTAATATCACCAGGTGATCAGACTGTAGAATGTACCTTAAGCCACACCTCTACTAATATCACCAGGTGATCAGACTGTAGAATGTACCTTAAGCCACACCTCTACTAATATCACCAGGTGATCAGACTGTAGAATGTACCTTAAGCCACACCTCTACTAATATCACCAGGTGATGAGACTGTATAATTAATGTACCTTAAGCCACACCTCTACACACATCACCAGGTGATGACACTGTATAATTAATGTACCTTAAGCCACACCCCTACACACCTCACCAGGTGATGACACTGTATAATTAATGTACCTTAAGCCACACCTCTACACACATCACCAGGTGATGACACTGTAGAATGTACCTTAAGCCACACCTCTACTAATATCACCAGGTGATCAGACTGTAGAATGTACCTTAAGCCACACCTCTACTACTATCACCAGGTGATCAGACTGTAGAATGTACCTTAAGCCACACCTCTACTACTATCACCAGGTGATCAGACTGTAGAATGTACCTTAAGCCACACCTCTACTAATATCACCAGGTGATCAGACTGTAGAATGTACCTTAAGCCACACCTCTACTAATATCACCAGGTGATCAGGCTGTAGAATGTACCTTAAGCCACACCTCTACTAATATCACCAGGTGATCAGGCTGTAGAATGTACCTTAAGCCACACCTCTACTACTATCACCAGGTGATCAGGCTGTAGAATGTACCTTAAGCCACACCTCTACTACTATCACCAGGTGATCAGACTGTAGAATGTACCTTAAGCCACACCTCTACTAATATCACCAGGTGATCAGACTGTAGAATGAACCTTAAGCCACACCTCTACTAATATCACCAGGTGATCAGGCTGTAGAATGTACCTTAAGCCACACCTCTACTACTATCACCAGGTGATCAGACTGTAGAATGTACCTTAAGCCACACCTCTACTAATATCACCAGGTGATCAGACTGTAGAATGAACCTTAAGCCACACCTCTACTAATATCACCAGGTGATCAGGCTGTAGAATGTACCTTAAGCCACACCTCTACTACTATCACCAGGTGATCAGACTGTAGAATGTACCTTAAGCCACACCTCTACTAATATCACCAGGTGATCAGGCTGTAGAATGTACCTTAAGCCACACCAGGCGATCACTACCGAACATCTAATGTATCAAGAAATATGTAAAGTACGGATAATTAAGGGACTAAAATATATATTTCCTGGGATGTACATCTGTCCACATTATACAGCTAGCCAGCCATATGCTAGCTATGGGGATTCTTTAAAGTCCCAAAATAAGTAAAAAATTGTCCAAACCCGAAACGGTCACAACTGAAACCATAGAGATATATAGAGGTCTCATCTTTGTATTTGTGCCATTATGGCATCATTATGGCAGCGCCATTGAGGCTATTTCCATTTTAACATTGCATGTGCCATGCTCTAACAACTGAGCTACAGAGGACCACCATATGGGTAGTGAACAAGTGCATACTTCAGGAAAATTTTTAGAGTATTGAGATGCATAGTTAGTAAGGGGTTCCAACCCTCCAAGAGCCCAAACATTGACGTCTGTTTGCCCAAAACATAGACGTCTATAATATACTGTACTGTACTCTACTGTACTGTACCCTACTGTACTGTACTATACTGTACTGTACTATACTGTACTCTACTGTGCTGTACTATACTGTACTCTACTGTACTGTAACCTAGTCTACTGTACCCTACTGTACTGTACTGTAACCTACCCTACTGTACTCTACTCTACTGTAACCTACTGTACTGTACTGTAACCTACCCTACTGTACTCTACTCTACTGTAACCTACTCTACTGTACTGTAACCTACTCTACTGTACTCTACTGTACTCTAGTTTATTCTACTTGAGTTTCTTACAGTTGAAGAAAGGGCCCATGGACTCTGGATGTAGTGGTCTTGAGACCACATAAATTCGGTCTTTAAATTGTCATGGTCTCAACTCACTGGGTCTGGATCTTGGGACCAATGTCCTGGTATAAATGTTAGTCTTGGCTGCTGGATATTACCTTAGACTTTTGGTTTACAAACCATAGGCAACCCAATTTGAAGAAGACAAGGCTCTCTGGTCATTGGTTGATCACTCCCAACCCTTAGAAATCCCCACTCAGTCGACAACTTTAAAATGGTGGAAGGCCTCAATGTCTATACTAAAACGAGGTATATCCACCTAGAGTCCTCTATCTGTTTGATCGATACTTGACACCGAAAAGCCTGTTATTTTGCCTAAATAA